>NC_060214.1:119432500-119517500 GCF_021130785.1 Homalodisca vitripennis
GCTGAGTGGCTCATTCCCGCTGTCGATAGACTAATGCTGGTCAAGAGAGAAACTAAACAAAGCTTACACGCACAATATGTTTTATTTAACGCTTCTCTTGACTTTGGTGGTCGGTGGGTTTTAAACTTTTACGGGCCGTTGGGAACTGCTCATTTTCGCTTAGCGTTGATTCATTGTAATTAGCCGATTCACGCAAAGTGCCACCTTTTTTTAGTAATAACTCCATGAATGGCACACGAATTAATACGATTTTTAATACGTGAGTAAGTATGTTCTAACAGTAATTATATTGTACAATACCTAGTAACGCCCTTATAAAGCAGAATCTACGTTGAAAGTGTTGCTGCTACTGCCTCGTTATTCAAAACGTAATGTAGGTATCATACATTTTGAGTTATATACAAGGTATTCAAAACGGTGTCAAAATTTTCTATGGCTAATAATACTTATCAGTTTAAACAAAAATCGTCCGAACATAGGGCGACAATTGTGGAGAGCGTCAAACATGTCATAACACCTGATCTCTTTCAAGTGACAACATGTTTGTAGCTCCCGGCTTGTGCAAGCATATCTTTCAAGTGGTTGTGCGGGCTTATGCGTTCACGGATTTCGTTGGAAAAAGTACCGGAAAATAGTTGGTATTTTGTAAATTGTATAACATGTGTATAAACATACTGGTTTTTTGGTTATTTAAATTTAAACATTCTCAACATACGCCATTTTGCTAATAACTTAAAACAAAAAATTTCTTATGTATCACGTATCTAAGTGATACATAAGAAAAAGTGACATCTAAATTTGGTATCTGTAACTTTACTAGTTCTAGATATAAAAAATACAAAATGGCAGCCAGGGCTAAACTACACATTACGCGAGCTATGTTCATAGGTAATTTTTTGTTTAAAATGATAAGTACTACCAGTCACAGAATTGTATGATGCCCTTTTATGAACACCCTGTATATAGTGAATGAAAATTGGTGAACGTGATTGTTTTTATTAAAGTTGTTTTAGATTTTTGTTGTAATTTTAACATATTAATTAATATCATAATGTTTCGGAAAATATTCTTGAGTTGTGTTCTTTCACAAGTTGGTTGTTTTTGTATTTGATCTAAATAACTTATAGTTACGTTTTTATCGCCACTATAAAAATGAGTTCATATGTGTCAGAAAGCTAATGTATTTATATTTTTGCTTTTAGAGTAAAATGTCGATTTATTTTTTCCCGAAACTATAAAGTTAGTTTGGTTTAAGTTGCAAACTTTAATTTTTTAATTTTAAATCGAAACTTAAGTGTTGGATCGTAACTAATAAATTATGAATTAGTTAAGGATAATATGTGCGGTTCAGTTTTGACTAGCTACAGTGAATAATTACTAATTAAACTAATGGACACATTTTTCCCCAATTAAGCGCCTAAGCTAATTCTTTCAACATCTCCCTCTTCTGTATCAATTTCGGCGTCGGATAAAGACAAGACCATCTGGCTGAAGGCAAGGGGAGTTTAATAAACGATTGGATGATTAACTCTTCTTCAGTCTTTAATGATGAGGCCCGCGAGGGATCCGTGCTGATAGTAGCTGCTGATCCGTGTAGCCTCAGCAGCCCGTCAGCGTCGTTATTCTGATTAATGAAATCGCAAGGTGGAGCGTTGTACTTTCAGTAACCCGCCCCGAGCACTTACACTGAACAATCATAAATTAATAAACATTCTACAAGTTGGTAGAAGTAAACCTACTACTGTGACCTTGGAGTTGAGGCAGATTAGATAAAGTCCCCAAAATCTTATCCCAGTTGAAAACCAGTTTCCGAACTTGATCTCTGGTTACTAAAGAAATGCGAGAGTAAAATTATAACCTCGCCGGTTTTAGCAATTCATTGGAGCAGAAACGAAATAAATTCCACGTTAGCTTCATTGATGAACAGAAGTGGGATACAGATTGATTACCTGAGGTGAACATTTATTTAGCAGAAAGATATTCTTAAATTCCAAATATATTTGAAATTGAAATTCATAACTTAAAAACTAAATTATATCTATCAGTTAGTCTATTGGTATGCTTTTAGAAAAAGTTATCAATTGTAAGTTTCAAACAAAGTTTTTCATATAAATACGGAACTTACTCACAAACATTCTATTCTAATGGATCATGGACTAACTAGGATATTAGACATAGTTTGGAACAGAACACGGAAAACGTCTTATACAAATACATCCCGCTTATTTAATTCCTATTGTATATTGTTTCGATACGTTGTATAAACATTTAATGACGTTGTGTAAGCGGCAAAGTTACGGTGGTCGTGTATAAATACGGATTCATGATTGATGATTCATTTTGCAGAATTTGTACAAAGAGAAGCCCTATATATCCGAGATGACTATAATATTTTGTTTCCTACAGGCAATATAAATTAGTCGCTATTTGCCACAAAATTTGTTTTCCTCCGCGTGGGATCGAACCTACAATCTCTGTATCACGAAACCAGCTCGTAGCCGACTGAGCTACGCGAGTGCACAGGGAACATGCGATCAATACTGGACGACTAGTTCGCGGGCCATTCTTCAGCGACAGAGGGGCAGTGCTGAGGGAGTCACTTGATTAATCAACATAACGAAGCCAATGGACTGCTGATGCAACACGGGATCAGCCACCTCCCCCCCTCACCCGCCACCGGTCCTCTCATTATGAGGTGTACAGAAAAGTTTCAAGTCATTCGGTTACTGAACGACCGGAAGGTGAAAACATTCTCCGTTTACAACCGGCCCTGAATGTGAGGAAACTGAACGTGAGGTAATGTAATGATCATGTTTGAAGAATTTCGTCACAAACTCAATTTAACGAAGTTATCTGCATATTGAATTCAACTGCCCCCCCCCCCAGTATTTTTCAATTAGCTTTGTGACTTTCTATTATGGATCCGTCTGTTTGTGTTTTCACTATTCCTGACGAAATTGTGTAGAAGATTATACAATTTGTAATTATAATGTTTCGTTCGAATTTGTAGTGTACAGTTGTATCGAACGTGAAATAAATGAACTGTACAGCTTTCAAATACTGTGACGGTACAATTACTCTTTAAATTTAAGGAATCTCATTTCCATATCAATGATGAGTAAAAAACACATCCCATTGAATTACCATACATACTTATTGTAAGAAATTTTCATCTTTAGCCGTTTCCCTAGAGGTCAAAATGATTAAATATTTTGAATTTAAATGCCTATAATATCTATCGGAGTGATAACATGTTTTTTTCAATTTTGTTCAAAAACATTTAACCCAACCAAAACCTTACATCACTACCTTAACAAATGAATATGTATAGCCTTAAAATATTGGTAATTAATACTGCGATGTTCTAGTCTAATAGTAAAATTTTTATAAAAAAATATATATGTATATTGTAGATAAAAATACTATATATTTGTATATTATATATAAACAATATATATAATATTGTACATTTTCCTTATTTTTTTCCCCGATACAACAATCTTCATATAAAAATGCTGATTTTCAGAAATTGTTAATATTATATGTAGGCTAACACCCTTTGTATGCTGTATATATATATATATATATATATATATATATATATATATATATATATATATATATATATATATATTAAGTAACGGATGCAAAGATTAGGACACATACAACGAGGGTTAGCCAGCTTATAATATTATCAATGTCTGAAAATCAGCATTTTCATATGCAGATTCGTTGTATCGGGGAATAAAATAACGAAAATGTACAAAAGAGCAAGTGCGGTGCAGTGTAGAACGACAATGTAAGGCTAGCAGTTATAGCGCGATCAGGAAACTTATAACGACGTGCGGTTACTTCTGGCCGGGGCGAGCAAGGCTTTATGGCCAGTTTCTAGCCAATCTGGCCAGTTTATGGCGCCGCTTTATGGCACGGCGACCGCCCTGTCACCTGTCCCCCGCAAAGGAATGATTTCACTGTTGATTAAAATGTAAACAACGCAGTGAGTGTGTGGAGTTTGGTTTCATTTGCTTATTAAGTGCCACCAGTACGGGAAATAATGAGATTTGTATTTATTTACGCGTACTGTGAAATAATGAACATTGTTCTGATTGTAGGCAAAGTTGTTTTCTTTTCAAGAACACGGCCCGATCTATAAAATGTAATACGAATTTTAGGAGGTGTAGACCATTGGAATGAACTTTGGAACTTAAAAACTTGCTTTTGAAGAAGATCTCATCATGACCCTATCGATAACAAATAATCGGAATTTTAGGAGGTGTCGACTTACTCAGGTAGACCATTGGAACTTAAAAACATGATTTTGAAAATATCTCATCCTGACTAACTAAAAAAATTAATTTGAATTTTAGGAGGTGGCGACTTACTCAGGTAGACCATTGGAACTTAAAAACATGATTTTGAAAAAAAAAGTATCTCATCCTGACTAACTAAAAAAATTGATTTAAATTTTAGGAGGTGTCGATTTACTCAGGTAGACCATTGGAACTTAAAAACATGATTTTGAAAATATCTCATCCTGACTAACTAAAAAAATTCATTTCAATTTTAGGAGGTGGCGACTTACTCAGGTAGACCATTGGAACTTAAAAACATGATTTTTAAAATATCTCATCCTGACTAACTAAAAAAATCATTTCAATTTTAGGAGGTGTCGACTTACTCAGGTAGACCATTGGAACTTAAAAACATGATTTTGAAAATATCTCATCCTGACTAACTAAAAAAATTCATTTCAATTTTAGGAGGTGTCGACTTACTCAGGTAGACCATTGGAACTTAAAAACATGATTTTGAAAATATCTCATCCTGACTAACTAAAAAAAATAATTTGAATTTTAGGAGGTGGCGACTTACTGAGGTAGACCATTATAGTGGAACTTGGAACTAAATTTCAATACAAATATGTCATATCAACCTTCAATATCTGTGTTTTTTTATTGTATCTCAAACTGTCAGAGTTACTGTCATTTATTTCATATGACTGTGCTTTTTTTAGAATCTGCTCTAGTCTTGTGTTTTGCTACTTACAAACCGCCAATAACTGAAAATATAAAACTGCCTAAATAAAAACTCATTAATTCTGAATTAATTATTCACGAATACTTAACGCGTGATAATAAATAACCATAAAAACATTAAATGAATATGTTTTGTGTGAGTATTACTTACCAATGACTGGCGCCGTATTTACTGGAACCCTGAATTAATTTGATAATTTTTTTAGCTTATTATCTCTTTTTAATTGTAATTTAATTATTAATTTTAATATTGCACGTCTTGCTTGTGATGATAAATTGTCAATTGCCGTTGGTATTTAAATAAGTTAATAAGTAAAATTGAAGTTATTTTCTTGGTTATATAGGGGACGTTCAGAGCGCTCAAACTCCGTCATCCGAAATTTTTAAAGACAAACATGAAAATGGTATCCAGTAGTTTTTTTTAAGCCAGAACAAATTTATGTGATCTTAAAACACATAAATTTTCCAGTGGACGATTCCCAAGGCAATGTATTTTGAAAGTATTTTATACTTCCTAAATCACGCAGTGCAGTACCCCCCCCCCCCCGAAAATATTGTCTATATACGCTACTGGTTGGAACACAATCATGTAAGTTATTATTTCCTGTTGTACTTTCCAGTTTTGCGTTTCATTTACATTAATTTCCGTTAATATCTCTTGTGTCATTGTTAAGCTGCAGAGCGAAACTAAAGAAAGCGGTATGCAGAAAGTGACTATTCCCAAATACCGATCTAACGCAACCTTGAAATATCTGTTTACGGCCCTGACTGTACCCCAATTAAAACCAATTGAAAGTACAGTCAGTGGACTGACGCACAAGTCTAAACTCGCATTTAATGACCTGGCCCAGCCAGCCCTTTATCAGCCTGGGTCGGACCACGCTGCCGAAGCTGAAGCGCCCCGATTCATTAGCATAATGAAGCCAATGGACGGCTGAGGCATCAAAGATCAGCACCGTTCCTTCAGCAAGGCTTCTTCAGCAGTCACGCAGTCTCCTTAATGACTCGGAGAGTAATTATCCCAGTCATTTACAAGCGAAACAGAAGGTGGTTGATTCTGTTGGAAACTGAATTTTAAAGCACGTTTTCTTAGTGAATGTGTTAAGTAAATTATTTATAAATACGCTTTAGGTCATCTTTTACCGGTCTCTTATTTATTTAATTTCTTTTCCAACGCGTAAAATATTACTTGGGTTATTCTAAACTCATTTATTTATACATTTAGGAACTAGAAGATAACATTTAAATGTAACCCCATTTTTTCTCTAATTCTATGATGGTTGCATTTGGCAAAAATAATGATTCAATCTTAAACCACCAATGTGTAGTTTATTGTTTCCATCTTTCCTTCCACGAAACGAGATAATCAAGGCCTTATTGAAATGTGTTTACAAGTAATTTAGAGGATTTTTTTAAATCGTGGATTTGGGTTAAAAACGTCAATTTATTACAAGTTTTATAATTTATACGAAGTTTTTATTAATGTGGCAGCATTAAAAACTTGATGGTGCTTCTCAATTATCCGATCTGAAACGTGCCGCCAGGTTACTTTGTGTTTGTGACTTCAAACTTTCTACCAATTACTGTTTTTGCAATAGATGATGCCAGTTCTTAATGCATTCAAATTCGTCAGTGATCTTAAATATTCAGTAATATTTCAAAAAATTTCAACACATTATTAGGTGAAGTCCACGTTATATGTATCAACATTTAGTATCATTAACACACCACACCAAAAAAAAAAAAAAAAAACAAAAAAAAAACAAAAAACCGTAATACTCATTTTGAAATTGCTTGTTAAATTTCAAAAAAAACCTCTTCAAGTAATATTTCCTTTAACAAGTAAATAAAGTGAATTAAAATAGGTTGAATTAAAAAAACTAAACATCAATTCTAAAATAAATATTGATGTGATGTAATTCTATTAGGACGAGAAGTCAATTATGAATTTTCCTCAAGAGGGAAAGGTAAGTAGTTGTCTTTCCCTGAGGATGATTGACGATTTCGGAAAGTTCCCGATTGAAGCAGCCTCCCCGCTCATCTGTCAGACAAGGGTAGAGTGGGATAGTGGATCCATCTGGTATTCCTGAGTGACGGAAAACAAGGTAAAGTGCTTCCTTAGCCGAGGCAATACAGGAGAAATGCCTTAGCGACGTGAAACATTAAGCGAGCTGTCTACGCACTTCACGGTGTAGTGGTACTCGTGCTATTTTAGGTCTTGCTACGAGTTTAAGTTTGAATTTAAGTTTATTTAATTTTCTACGAAACGCTCCGCGGGCTTGTACGAATTTATCGGCTTAAAACTGTAACTACCGTAAAATAAATTTATCATCACGAAACGTTCATCGTCGCGTTGGGGTGAGGTTGCGGGTTTGGCTAAGAGGTCACGGGTTCGATTCCTGGGTAGGTCATGACAATTTGCATCTTTTTATAAGAACCAGCTGAACTGGTGGCCATATCAATTTTGGACTGATAAGAATAATGGTTGTTAGTAAATTTTAAAATAGTTCAGGCCTGCTTTTAAATCGTATGATTATGGTTATTATCATAACATTATAATTCTATCATTTCTCAGTTGTAGACATTTCATCCTGAAAATCTGTCAATTTGGAGATTAATGTTACTTTTAAATGTTTAGTTAGGAAACTATTTGAAAGAACTTAAACTTCTCTATATCTTAAAGAGCATGTGATTGTGTTTAGTAATTTTTTAAAGATTTTTGTGTTGTTCAACCCAATATCAATATCATTATTTAAATTTTGAGAACTTTATTGGTACATAATGTGCATTTGTCAATAACTTGTATTTATATGAGAGGTCCCGGGTTCTATTCTCAGGAAGGTCAATAAATATTTACAAATAGGTTCAACTTAAATAGATATTGGCGTAGAAAGGATCTATCTAGTAAATAAATAAACAACACCTTTTAAATCCTTACTCTGAGTTGATTAAACGACTAACGGTATGTTTCGTCAAGTAAACATTCAAATATGTCAACATTTCCTGCTGTAATGGAGACCAATCCCAATCATTTGAACTCCGTGGTCGAACGGTCTAAGGCGTCATACTTAAATGAGCACAGGTTCTGTCTACGTCTTTCTGTACCAACTTTCTACCCGAATCTGCTTGTTCACCTCCTCCACAGATCTATAACATTTATAAAATAGTAAAAATAAGGCTAAAAAGATTAACCTTTCCTTAAAAAAATGTTTCTAAACATTATAATATTTTATTTCAATTTGTATTTATTCCTGATTGATTTGTAAGTCTCATATTAATTTATGAATTTCGGATTTAAAATGTCTTAGATAAATCCCCAGTTCAGTTGTTCATTATCAGCTTCGTCGCAGGGACGCTTTGCGAGTTATTGTGAAGGGGTAATCTAACTTGAACCAACAAATTAAATTACTTTTCAAAATTTAATTTCAGTAAATCATCCCATCCGTTGATTTGTTTTCCAACTTGTTTCCCTGCTCTCAAAAAGTACATAACTCTTGTTTCTTGGTAAAGTTTGCGGAGTGGTCCAAACTTGTAATAATAAGGAGTGAATTCAATCTTGTAACTTAGACAATATAAGTTGGTCGCTACATTATGTTCTCTACCTCTCCCGATATATCTTTCTTTATCTTCTTCCTTCCCCCGTTGTTCTCCATCTCCCGCTCCACAATCGACATTTAACTCTCTAAACATGTCAGTCCTGTTTTATCTCCTCTCCGTTTTCCCTCCATGCACATTTTCTTTATTAGTCTTTCTTGCCCACCACCCGGACGAAATAAATGCTCCAACGCGGGCATTCTGTGAGTTCCGTGAGGGTCCTTCAGGGTGGTTTAGGTTGATTAACCCTTGTCATAAAGTTGTACGCTTTTGAGAGGAGTCTGTTAATTTCCAAAACAATATGTTTCTTTTTATTTGAAATTTGAAATCTGGTTATCTCTTTTTCAATTAATGTCAATACCTATAAATTCATGGTTTAAAACGGTTTTTTTATTTTTACATACAGTTTAAATAAACCTCAATTATTATCAACCAAAAATGTGTTCTTGTCTATATTTTTGGAACTACTCTTTTTCGAAATTATTGATCTCGTAACCAAACGGGTGCACTTTTATTTAATCGTTCGTGGATCAACATTTGTGGTCATTGCGCTCAGTCGATTGTAGCCATTTCTGAGGTTGTTCACCATTAGGTACTTAAATGAGTCATGATAACACATTATAGAACTCTACGTTTAACGATTTTTATAGCCTAAAAATATTCCAATATATCATCGAAACCGTAGTTGATTTCGTTTCATAATCAATACAAATCGGATAATGTAAGTTGGTCTAATTAAGAGTGGAAGTATAAATATTTTTCTCGTTCAATTTTAAGTATGCGTTTCAAGACCAATAATTGCAACAACCCTCCTGAAATCTAGGAGATTGGAATATAAATTAAGGCACATAACTATTATTTTAGAATGATAAAACATCTTTATTACGACCTAATTTAAAACGCTGGAATGCTTTCACTTGTAGTTAGACTAATTGACATGTCAGAAGTTCAAAATGATTTAAAGTGAAGCACAACCGTATTTTTCACCAATGCAGGGATATCGGAAAAGTTTGCCTGGACTTTATTTTCAACAGGTAGAGGATACGGAGACGTCCAAACCACTAAACTATCATACATAGAACTTGTTTCAGAAGTGTTTCACACGATTCCACCCGTCCTCGACATAATTTTCAGGAACACTATTTTACTTCATCCTTTTGCTTAGTTCTGTTGGTGGAGTTTTGGATATTTTGAAAGTAAACTATTATTACTGTGTTTTCTAGCAAGCTAGATCAGAATTTTCCAAGGACCTCGGAGTGAATACGATTGAAACTGTAATTTATTTCAAAATAGAGTTTCAAAATCTTCTTTGTAAAGAACCTTACCTTTAATCCATTAAAAAATTCAGGTTAATATGCTATTCTACGCTATCTGTATTTTAAAATAGGACTGCAGGTTAACGAAAGGATTTTTTTGTAAACTAGCTATGAAAGGCACCTTCTGAAAGCTTGCTTTCAAAGATACGGAAAGACAAACAAGCTATCTTTGAATATAATATTTAAAATTCAACTAATCTTTTGGTAAAGGTGAGATAAAAATACATTTTTGACTATATTTGATAAAACTTTACCGTTATCACAAAATTAACGCTTCCTTTACGTTTTACTTTCATTTTGTTGTTTGCTGACGCTTGTAAATTATGTACTCTTTTTTAAGGCTGATTTTATTTTAATTAGATGATTCGAAAAGATGAAAACATTTAAGTACATTTGCCGTCGTTAATATACAAGAAGTCAAATACCTCATATAAACTGAATTCTATATGAATAATACACTGAATTAGCCATCAACGTATTTAATATCATATGTAATATATAGCATACTTTCGTAAAAAAAGGAATTTATATGTAAACAAACATCAATACATACTCTTTCGGCATAACTATCCATATGGTATCGAATTCTCAAATGTACTTTGAACTTGAAACTCTCATCTATGCAGATGCAATTTTGAGCAGAAATTATTTCCAACAAGCTAGGTCTTGGAGACCATTTAAAATGGATTACGGATTTTGAGTGCTTTTGAAATTTTGATAGTTTTTCGAGTCTCTAACATTAATAAACATAATTCACATTACGTCAATACTATATCAGTCTAATTTAATCTCCAATTACATTCACCTTTCGTGTCTATTTGCAGCCTAAATTCTAACACGGCTGTTACAAAATCATCCGAATCTCCGTAGCTCATATTGTGCCATTTAGGTTATTGTACCAAAACAAGGCGCGGTAGTCCCTTTCTTCTCCCTCTCACAATACAGATGCAACAGAAAAAATGACAGAATAATCGTCATTTTGCCGAGCCAGTTAAATTACGCGGCAGATTTGCGGCCCGCGTCTAAATCATTTGGCCGACCCATGACGGCTGTGACGTTTTTAATTTAAACAGTTAATTAAATCACTCGTGCGTAATGAGATCGTTCCAATATGGCGGCTCCAATGCAAGATGACCGGCCGCGATATCGTTGACGGTCGCAATGAGAAGTCTTTTCAAATCCATAAATTAAAAACCGCTTCCTTGTTTTACAAATTAAATAACAGTCCCATCCCTGCACACAGATCTTCCATCTTTGCCAGTTTCAAATGATCTGAAATGATGTGAAACTGTCCAAACGTTAAATTTGTTACGTTATCAGTGGCATACATTGAAGATCGTAATAGGATTGTAATCCGTATAAGAAAGTTAATGGTAGCCAAATTTGGTCACAATACTTGCAAGCTGTTTTATTCTATTGAATGAAAGTAATGCTTCAAAAAACTATTCAGATTTTTGTTACCGAAATACCACATGAAAGTAGGTACTATATTGTGAACATATCATCCACAAAATTACATTTATTTTGCACTATTTGAGCATTAATTCAATTGTTTTCACATCATCTCATGCGTTGAACCGTCTTTACGGAAGATTGACGTAATGACCAACATTACACCACTAGTGAGGTAAAACTTCCTTCGGATATGGAACCTTTGAAGGAGGAATTTTAAAAATAGTTTGATATGAGACGCCTTAAGATGAAAAAACTCACGCACACTAAATGCAATTTGGGTATACGGAAATTTTATGTACGTGATCTAGTAAATTGCATCGAGTGATTAAAATTCCTTTAAAATTAAACACTCTCAGCCACGTTGTGCAAATCTATTCCCGTGTAAAGTGATTTTTACACGACTAGTTTGGTAAAGAGTGAGTCAATACTGAAATTACTGGTCTCGAGTAATTGAGTTTTTTAACGGATATCCTAGTGATAATACAAAAAGACGGGTTTACGAACTTGAATAGTGGCCCCGTTCTTTGTGCGGGAACGAGTGTAGACGCAAGAAAAGTAAATCGGAAGCGGAGAAACCCCTCCCCGACTAACACTGACAGGGAGAAAAATGTGGCAACAATCAGTAAAATGGGGATTGTCGGACTCGGAGTAATAAATCTGTGACAGGTCCAGTAGCAAGATTAAATTCTTGTCGGGGTCGGCATTATATATTCACACGCCCGGTCTGCACTAACGAAGATGGAGCGCGGCAAGATGAATCCATGGTCAATATGTGTCCAAAGTTAGGGCGAAGATTACCCTGTCCAATTAGCGGCTGCCTGTAGTTAGGGCAACTTTGCCCTTGTGGTCGTCCCTCACTCATTCTGTCACTTGGCAACTCTTGGTGCCTGTATATCCCGAGGGGACCGGTACAGACCTGTTTACCATTAAAACTTCTAAGGTAGCCTATTAGGTGCTTAAATCAGCACCTATTGATGTCCCGTTATACTAGTTATGCAGCCATTCTTCCCGCACTAGGCTGAGCGCCCTGTTGTGTGACCAAAACTGCGTAGGTACACATGGGTTGACACTCTCTTAACCGAGAACTTGCTTTTAATTGGTAAAAGTATACCTGCTGCACAAAAGGATTTTAATTGGTCAACACTTGGTAGAGTGATTTCAAACTTTTTATGTAATCTTAATTTTTTAATCTATAGTTTTTCTTTTATTAATTAATATTTCATCAATGATATACTTGAATTGTAATTTAATTTATGTCGCGTGCTTTCAGCATTCAGAACAATTCAGAATTTACAACTGCCATTCTCAATGCTTGTAAAAGTTATTTAGAGTGATCTGTGCTTAAATAACTACTGAGGTAAAGAAAGCGGAGTGTTACCGACTCTACGTGCATTAGCTACTTATACTTTAGCGTAAGCCTACTTCGCTCGGTTTTATTATTAATGGAGAGGCTGTGCACGAATACTGTAGTCGTAGCACAAGAGGGTTGTGATAAATTCTGGTCTTGTCATGTAGTCTTTGTGGCTATCTGACGTAGAGACTTTGAGACCATCTCGTGAAAAAGCGTGGTGGTATCGAGTGTAGAGACTTCGTGGTCATCTGGTATAAGAGACTTTGTGGCTATCTGACGTAGACACTTTATGACCATCTCGTGAAAAAGCGTGGTGGTATCGAGTGTAGTGTAGAGACTTCGTGGTCATCTGGTATAAGAGATTTTGTGACTCTCTGACGTAGACACTTTGTGACCATCTCGTGAAAAAGCGTGGTGGTATCGAGTGTAGAGACTTCGTGGTCATCTGGTATAAGAGATTTTGTGACTATCTGACGTAGAGCACTTTGTGACCATCTCGTGAAAAAGCGTGGTGGTATCGAGTGTAGAGACTTCGTGGTCATCTGGTATAAGAGATTTTGTGACTATCTGACGTAGACACTTTTTGACCATCTCGTGAAAAAGCGTGGTGGTATCGAGTGTAGAGACTTCGTGGTCATCTGGTATAAGAGACGTAGAGATAAGGTAATCTCATGTAAAAGCTTCGTGGATATCTTATTTAGAACCTTCGTTACCATCTAGTACAAACGCTTCAAGGCTTCCTGAAATAGGGCTTCGTAGTCATCTGACGTAGAGTCTTAATGGCCATACTAAGAAATCTATACTGAACGTTTAATTATTCTGGAGATAAAAAAAATTGTTATACAAAAAAATATTTCTTGCATTCATTGTTTTGAAGTTTATCGAAATATTTTATAATCAAGAACTAATCAGATCTTGTTGTTTTATACTGTATAACTTTAGTAATTAATTCATATTTTGTGTGTTGCAGGTTTTGGATTCGTAACGTTTCAATGCGAGGACATCGTGGACAAAGTATGCGAGATTCATTTTCACGAAATCAACAACAAAATGGTAAGTAATTATTGGCTCCAATTAGCCAAATTCAACTTTAGCGTAAACAATCATCTTCGGTCAACAGTCCAAATTGGATACAAATGAAGTGTAATCCATTACGGGACAGGGATGAAATATTAAACTGGGACATTCGATTGCGCGAAATCCGTGCAATCGTTTTGAATTATGGGCCAGATTTTGGTTCAGCCAGTCCAGTCCGGATCGGGCGCTGTAACCGAGCACATAACGAATTAGCCGCTGTCAATCGCACAGGCAATTCCCAATTAATCAAGCCGATTGTTGGGGGATTGTTCAGTGCTCTGTGAACATGTACACTTTAACTTCGGTTCACGCTGGAGAGGCTCTCGTCCTGGTGGTCAAACTCATCCCAGATGCAACCGATAAAGCATCGCCTACACAAGGTGTAAAAGAGACACTTACCAAATCAAATCAAAATCGTTTATTCTCCGAAGAATTTTACAACAGATATATATTAATATATTCATTGGTCTTAAATATACAATTGAAATAAATATTTGCTTTTTAAAGTTTTAAAATTAAAATTTATATTTCTAATTTAATATATTTGAGAAATATTCTCACATGGGCTACTAAAGCCTGTGTGTGAGAACGAGTCACCACAAAGCACTCAGTCGGTATTTGAAACCGTAAAAATTTTAGTCTTACAGGAAATTAAGTAAAAACAAAATAAAGTCAAAATAATGTTTTATAGAAATGAAAAATAAAATTAAAGTGAGAATGTATTTAGATGAGTTAAGTGAATGGAAATTATTATTATTAGAAGGACAACATGACCAAATGTCGGAGATCAAGACCACGGACAGGCCTTGGTGCAACACTTAGTTCACTGACGGACATCGGAAAAACTGCGTAAAAAATTCACCATTCCTTATCATCGAGGGTTGTTATCTATATTTATAGCATTAACGTATTAGTCGCGCATGACCTCCCCCCCCCCAGGAGACACACACACACTCAAATTCACATACACAATTAATAAATTAATAATTTTTAAATTGTTTTTCTGAAGATCAATATAGGCCGTACTTTATGAACTCTTATGTATTTATGACTCGTACCTTGTCAGGCGAAAGCTGAGAAATCTAAATTGGGAGCGTAGATTATGTACAGTATTCTATGGAAACGATTTATTATGGAAACGATTGATTATGGAAACGATTGATTATGGTAACGATTGATTATTGAAACGATTGGTTATGGAAACGATTGATTATGGAAATGATTTGATTATGGAAACGATTGATTATGGTAACGATTGATTATGGAAACGATTGGTTATGGAAACGATTGCTTATGGAAACGATTGATTATGGTAACGATTGATTATGGTAACGAATGGTAACGATTGATTATGGAAACGATTGGTTATGGAAACGATTGCTTATGAAATGAATGATTGGTTATGGAAACGATTGATTATGGAAACGATTATGGAAACGATGTTATGTTATGGAAACGATTAGTATATAAACGATCAATGCCATACAAAATGGCGATTGCTTGCATTATTGGATGTTAAATGACCTTGATATCTTTTATACGTGATTTTTCATAACAGTGACTAAAAAGATTGAGGTAAATATTAGGTAAAGTAATTTTAAATACGAAATCTCCACACTCGTACCTTTCTAGGACCTTTCCTTATTATCATATAGAATGATCAAATATAGTTTCTGAGACTGATAACGACGGTTGATAAAAGTATTCACACAATAAACCACGGTTGAGAATGAATAATCAACGTATGAATAAACCAAATATAAATAGGCACATGATTTGCGGTTTGATTCATTGGTACGTATTGACTTGTGGTAAACGGTACTTGTAGTACTACTCTGTAAACAAAACACCTTGTAAACAACACCCGTTGTTTACAATGTAACCGGAATGGGTCCGTTCACGTGTATTAAAACGGAAAAGGGACGAATTATAATGTATTTACACTGGCGCACACACGCGTTGATACACGCACACCACCGCTGGGTCTCCCAGTGGCAATGCACGTTGCTGAGGCACACCACAATAATTACGGCATGCGAGTCAGTATGTGTGGCTCTTGACTGGTGAATTGATCGCTCCAATGCCTTCTTAATGAGAACACCTTCCTTTCTAAACAACCCCTCGCCCCTCTCACTTAGGCCTGCTGGTTTATTCTATCACCTTTACAGATTGTCAATGGTGGACATGTTAATAGTTCCCGCCACGCTTTTAGCGTTCACCAACTGACCTTCAACCCCTATGCAGACTACCCTTGTTTGTAGCAAAGCGCTTTTAAAAAAAGAAATTGGAAATTGTTTTGTTAAACGTAATAAAACGTTATTTAAATGTTACCTCTTCGCTTTAAAACACAGAAACTGCGATTTATTTTGTTAAATAAAATAAGAAGTTAGATAAATGTTATCTTTTGAAATAGTACCCAATTTAACAACCAAAAGATCGGAGATACTGAAACCCAAAAACTTTCTAAACCATCTGCCTCTAAGTTTGGTTTTCGCAAAATATTTGCTGGACTTTGCTTATGGAACTTGGAAGGTAGATGAAAATTACTATAGGCCTGGATTTTTCGCTCAACGCGTGCTGTAACAAGTAACACATATTTTGTTTCTAGAATCACGCAGAGTAATCAACTGTGACAAATTACCCGTTCTAGATGACTACTTTTGCTAACTGTGGGGTTTTTATTATTACTCATGGATGATTTGTAATCCCTTATTACTTGTTTTAGAAAATCGTTTTGAGGAATTCGATTTTTACAGAAATGTAGCATACACTAGCTGTATGCTCATTGAGGTTGTAAAAGTAATTGTTCAAAGTTTCCATGTCGGTTTCTGAAAGAAAGATTTAAATCAAGTGGAAGTTTTTTTATTATAATACAACCAATCTCTCCTGTTAGATTTATATTGGACTCGAAATAATCATCAAACGTAGATCGTTAGGCAACATTGAATACACAAGTCCTTATTGGCTATAAGGTGTTAGCAAACTAATTCAATTAATTTTATCAAACTTCTACACAGAGGATTTTTACTCAGGTTTAATGAGGCAAAAAATTTTCAAGCTCGGCAACTAAGCTAAAACAAATACTTATTAGCTAAAAACGTGCATGTTTCTCATTTTATTAAGGAAATTAGTTTCATCTTTTGTTATCGTCAAATTTGTAAAATGTAAATTGCTCAAAAATTAGATCGTTAGCAAGTTCGTGACATTTTACTCCAACGTGTATTTATTTTGAAGTGGTTACCTGTTAAATCTCATTTAAAGTTTTAAAAATTGTTCAAAAACCTGCCATAGAACCTAGGATACCGAACCTTCATTATTGGCGAAATCAGTTGTTGGATATGAAAATGACAGCAAAAACAAATTTCGTACGAGAATTTGCTCAAGCTGAGGTAAAAACATATAATTTTATTTGGTTTGGGCGTTGGGCTTAGTTAATTTACGCTAACATCCACTTACATTAACTTACGTGAACTCACACTATAACGCGTAGTGAACTCTGCCCAATATATGGTTTGTATATGGAAGCTTTATTGTGTAGGCATATGAGTTCTTAAAATATTTCCACTATGGAACCTTTCATTTTATTAAGTTTTTTTTTTTAAACCTTTGTACTAATGAGAGCTAAAATGTTGAAAAAATGCCGATGTTATGTGTTGCACAGGTTGCATAAGCCAATTGTGGCCTCTACCATATAAATGTAATCCTTTAATGTAATAATTCTGAACTACCGCTGCAGATAATCAGTTATGTGTATTTAGAATGTTACTTCTGAGGCTTTCAGAAATATTGACAACAATATTTTGTGTGTATATTTTAATGAGTGGTTAAATCATTGTGAAGACGTCAGCCAATGTTTTGCGCACCCTGTCCCTCTGGTTAGTTCCCGCCGTTTTTCCCGCCAAGATCGATGCCTAGGCAATTAGCCATTTCTTGTCGGGCGGCAAAAACCGGCACGCCCCTCTCGTCAGGAGGCGTTTCCAATCTTGAGCCCGGTTTACCGTCTTAATCTGCCTAAAAGTTACGTTTCCGTTACGGCTCAGTTGTCACAAACACCGAAAAAGTTTTAAAATTATACTTATATCTGAAAATTCTATATTGACTTTGAGTAATTGAACAATCATTTCATTCATACAATCTGAGTATGTTTATCTATATAATTTGTGGTGACTGTGTACGTTTTGCCATAATTTTTTAAATCTAAGTTGGTAATCCTGATTTTATCAATCAGGTGCTGAAACTCATAAATGCAGCTGGTTTAACGTTTTCTGGAAATACTCGAACTGTACTAAGTATCGGCTAAATGAAAATTAAAAACACCATGTTTAAGGTACTATTCAATCTGCAAAGATTTAGACCGAGAAGAAGGTGAAATAAGGTTTTACTCTATAAACATTTTCTCAAAACATATTTGATGAACTTGTACTTAATTGAGGGGTTTAATAACAGCACTGTAGCATTGCGTAAAGAGTAACCTCTTCGTTTTTTCCAATTATTTAAGATTTATATTTTTAACTAGTAAAATTGTTAAAGTTAATGTATCGAACATTTTGAGGCAAGAAAATTAAAACTAAAGAATTGATGTTTAGATTCGCAGTTACACGACAAGAAACTAAAGAGGTTTGTTTAAAGAAACAACATGGAAGTATGAGTTTATGTAATATTTTACTACACAAGAAACCGAATGCAATTTTTAGACATATGGCGTAATCTTAACATAATTGCATTGTTTATTATCGTAATTTATATTATTTGTCATTCATCTACTTTTTTATTTTTATTTATTTTCTCATAAAAGATGGTATGTATTAAAAATTTAAATTATTAAATAACTCTAATAGTTATATTTAAATGGGGTCAAAATCTATTTCGTACTAATGATTTATTTCGAAAAATATGGTAACTTAATTCAAAGTGTACGATTTCTCTTAAGACCTGTGTAAAACAACCAAATTATTTATTTACCTTCTGAAATGTTTGGAACCGCATAAGTTGCCATTGTTGCACTCCGAATTCAATCGTCTAGACGAAGTGCCTCACTCCTGCATTAAATGTAACTAGCATCGTCTGCATTGAAGCTCCTTGCTGTATCCAATTCCAAATAGGAAATTGAAAAGACAGGAGAGCTGGTGAGAATCCATCAGCAGACCTTAGTTGGACAGTTAATTTCCAGCCGAACCTAACTTACATTTATCACTTCTCCCTTGTGGTAAATACCTCCACTTGTGTGGAATTGTCAGTGAGATGGGATAGAGCCAACAGTTCGGCTTGCCGAAGCCCTGTCAGCTCATTTACTCCACCGCCGCACCGATGGCGTGTTTGCCGCACCGGTGTCATGTTTGCCGCACTTTCAGTCGATACGCGGACCTCATAAATTCTTTCGGCTTGCTACCATTATAGATTGTGGTATTTTTGGATTATTCAAGTAAACCATAAAAACGCTGAATTTTTCATCTTAAAATGTAAAATATAGTAGATAATGTTTCTAGTTCTGCAATATGTTTCACAAATTCACAGCGATGAAATGTTAACAAGAATTAATTACATTTTATGTACAGTAATGTGTTTGTTATGAAAACCCCATCTAAAATTATGTTATTGCATAAGTTTAACTTGTAATTTACCTGACGTTGCAGGAACAATAATTATCGCCCTTAATTATTCCTAGTGCTTTTTCTCCAATCATACAAAACTTTAAACAAAATTGTTTACTGTCATGTTTTCTACTCATCTAAAAGTATCCCTCCTAGGGGGACTTCTAAGGTACGACGAATTTTCTTTCCTGAGACATCGTGGCAAGATCGTCTCTATTCGTGATCTTAGTCGTTTATCCCAAAACAGTTTATCTACGAGGTAATGTACTTCAAATCTTACTCATTAAATACAGATCCCATTATCACTATTAAATACTTATATTTATTTTACATTACTTTTTTAAACTACTTTATATAAAATTGTACCTTGATTAAGCAACGGAAACGTCTATCTTCTTGGACAGTTAGGAAGAGAAAGAAGGACGCTACGTCATCCTATCCATAATAATTACTTAGAACGTTTCTTTTCTTGTCCACTTCATCCATTGTAAGCATTCCAACAGCAGGATCAATTACTTTGGATGGAGAATAAAAAAATTCTTAGAGACGTGCCGGGCGTTGCAAGTGATGAAATGAAATTAAAAATAACAAGAATAGTAGGGGAAGGATGTTTAGAGGAGGGCTTCTCATTAAGGAGGCATATTGAGGCGATCAATTCACAGGCTGACGGCAAGAGAGGTGCACACATTGACTCTCTACCTGCTACGACTGTCGTACGCCATGAGCGTGCCTGCACATCTATGTAGCCCTGAACAAACTCGCCGCCCCCCCGCCCCCACACCTCGTTATGCTTTTGCTGTCACATTTAATTAAAATCCTGGTATTTGCCTGTGCTTCGTTTCTATCTGATTCCCGGAAAACAAAGATTAAAATCTTACATTGACGTAGATTGTTTAGGTTTACAAAATAATACTTTTGTTTGTTGAGCATAATGTAAATAATTTTGTCTGCAAAACATACCCCAATTTGCATTTTACGTACGAAATGTCTAGTTTTTCATGAAGCCTATAGATACACTTTCCCTAACAAAAGTGTCAACCAAGGAATGAAGGTTGAGATGAAAAGGTACAAAAAGTGTAAACATATAAAATTATAAATGTTTATATAACGCATACACAAAAGGCAAGAAAGGAAAATTGATTGATTAAGACACGTTTAATTTGAAAGACTTGGAAAAAACCTCAAACATTTCCATTTTGGGAACACTTCTTGGTTGTTTATGTCAAGAGTTGTTTTCGATGTTTATATCCTCGCTCTCACCTTAGCAATTTACTAGTAAACTACTTAATAAGACCGTCGATAAGAGTACGAGTAAGGTCGTAGTATACTTTTAAAAGAATAAAATAAGGCCTTGGCCATGGATCATATGTTTTACGGTAACGAAGAATCAACCTTGTTAAACGCCACGATATTCTATATTTCCTCAGGCAACTCCATTATTGGATTTATCTTGTACAGTAGGTGGTTTAGTAAGAGGATATCTTATTTGGAGTATATTAGCCTTCGAAACAGCGTAGTTACGTAATTTTATCTTCTTCTATAGGAAAGATATATAATCTTGTTTTCCCCATACCAAAACGCTATTTTTGCAACAAATTTACCAGAAAGTCGTATTATTGTTCACGGTTCAAACCGTCTAAAATAATTTTACACTTATTCTTCAGCTTATGGTGTCAATGCTACTATAAATTCTCTTCCTATCCTTCCTTCATGGATGCATAAGTCAACTAAACATGGTATCGATCTTTTCCAGGTTGAATGCAAGAAAGCGCAACCAAAAGAAGTGATGCTTCCGGCGAATCTAGCGAAGACCCGAGCGGCAGGAAGAGGAGCTTGCGGTGAGTTGTTAATGGTCAGCCCTTCCGCGGCGACAGCGAGCAACGCCCCGGCCAGTGGGGCTACCTACCGCTACACCCCGTACCCGCTACCCACGCCCATTACACCTTCCTACCTCCAGTTTCCCGCCCCGGGCACCCCGGCCCTGTACAACGTAGCTGGAGCCATGCAAGCGGCAGCGAGCTTCAAGCGAGTCATGGCTGCAACCGCTGCCGCCCTCAGACCTCCGCCCACCCCGACCCTTACCTACAGCATGAGTGACCTCTTGGGTGTCCAAGGGCTAGACATGTCCGCCGTGTACCACCCTGCGATCCCGGCAGCCATCGGGCTCTGACCGGTCATCACCTCCTTCCCGCGACCCCAATAATTCTGCGGACATTCGCTCTGACGACCCGTCTCTTAATCCACTCGACGACTTTTGTAGGTACCACGCAACTGAAGTGAATTCAAAGCTCAAGTATAGACCGCGTCAAAAATTTAGTAATCTCACGCTGACAGGACACTAACATGCTTAGATAAAGTTTGTTCCGCTAAAACTAACGTTCCTAATTACAATGCTGGATAGCACTTCCTATTGAAACTTAAACGTGTTACGTTAACCCATTCAACGAATAAAGTGCCATGATTAAAGTCATAATTCGAACCCGTTTAGTTAGATAGTGCATTAGTATTATTAGATTAGCTCAAACTCACTGACCTCACTAATTTTAAAACGGGTAAAGTAGATTATTAGAATCAATCAATTAACAGACATTAAGACTGTGTTACGCCTTAGTAGTGTTTTGTTATATTTTGTGCCATCAGAGTAGGGGTAGTTCCTATCTGTGGAGACGTTTTTGAGGTTGTAGTTCAATAGTTTATTAGTACTTACATAGGGTTGGCCTTCAAAGAAGTCTTTCTTAATCTGTTGTTCTCTTGCAACACTTATCCAATTTCTCATCATTTCCAAGTAAATATTCAATGAAGATACTAGAAGATTTTAGTTATATTTAAAGATAATATTGAAAATCTCAAGGTTCAGAAAAATTTCATTCGCCTAGTGAATTCCATATATAATGTATTCAGCGTAGACCATACATATCTTTAATTTAGACCTAGGCAAATCTAGGTCTACATAAGGGAACGTGTTCAATATTAAGATGTCTAATAAACATATAAACGTTAACATTTTAATAATTCTTAGTACCCTTTAACAACACAATTATTGTTTCGTACAAAACATCGTACATATTCATTAATTTTTAGATTTATGTTAAGAACTTACCTTCGGCATAAAGGTCGTCAATTGTTGTTTATTTACGAATATAAACATTCAAGCATTATCAAGCATATAGGTATTAATTAGGGAAATCAGAAATTCTAACCATTTTCACTTGTGTGACTTTTACGTTTTCAAATCCAAATCGTATGCCTACATGTGATATTTTTAGCGTTGTAAATATTAACCGTGATAGTGGAAAACAACGTTGTGTTCCTTAGTCACGATCTCCACTTTTGTAATAATTAAAAAAAGTATTTTTCAATAATAGCATAGCAACTAGATATATTGGTGTAGTAATCTGGTATGAATTGTAAAGGCCCTATTAGGAAAATCGGGAACAATGTGGCCGCCCTTATTTGTCGTTAAACCAAATTTCTTTAGTGACCGTTTAGTATTTGCCGATACGAGTTAAAAGTATCTGTGATCTTAATGAAATAACACACTGGGACGTATATCAACTTTTGTATATAGTAAGAGAAGTCTCTTCAACCGCCTCTTGCATGGCTCCAAGTAATCGACCCCCTCTATCTCTTACTTGTACTTCTATACCATTATTGTACATAAACCAATGTTCTGTTAATATACCCTTCATTGCACTCATTTGTGTTGTAATCAAAATATTGTGATTATACTTAATCATTGCCAAAGATCTAGCATCAAAGTAAGTGTTATCAACTCATATTTATTTATTGAGTGATATTTATTTAAATTAGTATTCTTAATCCATAATCATATAAGTTGTTTGCACCTATTACTTTAATTAAATTTGTACAAGCACAGTATTGTAAAATCGGGCTTTATTTTGTAATTGGATGAGATCTTGTGTTTTTCTCTCAGTATTGTTCACAGTGTACATATTAACGTAATTATTTTGTTTGAATTGTATTGATTATATTGTTTTGAAATTACTTTTATTCAAGTTGCCTTGTAAATAAGAATGTAAAGGTCCACAGTATTATCTTTCATGAAATTTCATAATAGGCATATATTACTCTATCATTTAAATTTCTTCTATTTGTATATTTAATGTAACAATGTAATTAGACTAGATTGAGGATTGTGCCAAATTTTATAGAACAATAATTTATTGGTCTGTGACTTGTTTTGTATTTAATTTGTTTTGTTCCAAGTAAAGTATTTCAGAAACTTGTCGGAAACCAAAAACAACTATCTCAATATAAATAGATTAGATTTTAATTTTTTCAGCTTTGAAGTCTAGTTTTTGTGGTTTAGGGTTTTATCTTTTATCTATATTGTTTAGAATAGCAAGGTCTTTACCAAAGGTTTACGTTAGTTAGTTTAGACCAATTGCATTTAGACAATTCAATGTCTAATTTCGTTTGAGCTTTTGTATTAACATTATTTATTTAGACACAATCTGGTCACTTTTTTGTTACTGTCCATACATTAATTTATTTTTAAAAATATTATATTTTACAATTTATTTATTACGCCAAATAAACTGATTTCTTGTATTCATACCAAAGAACAAACATGATAATTTTGAGTATTAGTCAATAGTGTATTTAAAATATGAACTAATTGTCTTCATTTTACAATTATTGGCCAAGATTACAGTTAGTAAAACATTACTACAGAAATAATTACTACTTTTTATAAATTACTCAAAATTTATTATTAAAACATTTCAATTACCTTGACCTATAGAATCGTTTAAAGTAATATTAAAGAACTTGTTAGAGTATTATGTAAACTCATTATTTATAATATCATAGCTACAAAGAGGCATTCTGTACTTAAAACGAAGCTCATTTGGAGAAGTTTGCATTTAATTTATTAGCTTTTAATAACATTCAAGGTCATGGCGTTGCTCATTTTGGAGTTGTTAATATTTATATAGATTTATTTTGAGTTTAATTTTTGAAGTAGGTAGAGATTATTTATGGTTTCGTTTATTTGTTTATTACTAGAGTTTACTAATACATATCATTTTAGTTATTACGTTTAGACTCATGTTGGGTAAAAATAAATATATTTTGAATAATATATTTTTAAAATAATGAATCTCATAACATATCTTTAATCGTGTTTAATGCAGAGTTCAAGTTTTGGTTTTGTTTTGTTTTATTTTGTTTTTCTTTGTGTACTAGAACGAACTTTGCTTCTCCATTTATATCCCCCAAGTAATAATAATTCCTATTTGTTCAACTTTACTCCGCCAGTTTGAGATCTCATAAGGTATGTTACAAGCTGTATTGCACCAATTTTAACCTCTTTATTTTCCGATAAAAGTAATGAACCTGAACGAATCTCTTGTACTTAATGTGGTTACCAAAGAAATTCTACTATTTTTGGTGTGTATGTGGTCAATTTATTGCTGTATAGTTTATAGACGTAGTATTCTAACTAGATTGATTCCAAATGAATTTCAGGCATAGAGGTTTGGGCTTTATATACTTTAACTACGAAGAAAATTAGCTGAATATTTATTCAGTCAGTGTGATTAGTGTTAGAATTTAGGTGTAGATTTGTAACGGTAGCCTCAGTATTTGTAATATCAATGTCTAGTGATAAGATTATATTTATATGTTGATATTTTATGATATTAACATGTGACATATTATTTATTGTTGATTTTAAATTGTTACTGAAGACCATTCCAGGTGAAATTTAGTCATGGAATTAAGAAATTCCACAAAGATTGATAGTCTTCTTTGTCAGCTTGTAAAAATTTAAATTAAAATTGTATGAAAATCATTTTATAAATCTTAACAAACCACTTGGGCATTGTTTAACTTCTTTTGATTTAAATTTTTAATTTTATTAAATTACATTTTTAAGTTTTGGAATCATGAGACACAAATTACACCTGGAACCACTGTATATACAATAAAACAATTGTTAAATTTTTCAGACAGTAAAGTTTATGAGTAACAAATCAAAATTTGGTTAATTTCCAATCAATATTTGTTTTGTTAATGTTATAAAATCAATAAATGTTGAAAGTATTTCACTTTATGATTGTTTTGCTGTTTGATACGTCAATGCTTTTAAGTAGACGGTAGTCGTAGAATAGTAACCATAGCTTGTAGTCGCTTCCCTCCCTTTTCACCAACACTGGGGGGTTAAACGCCGAATTGGCACTTCTAAATTTCAACTCCACAGTGTGATTCAAACACTTTTCCAGCATTTTTTTCATTTTCCATCACATTTTATTTGGTTGATTTTGGTTTTTCTGTTTTTAAACGTCACATTAAAATCGACCACAACAGCGCTTGCAGTGTGTAAATTCCGAAGCCATGTCACAGACAGATCTGTACCGTTCCATGTGATTTTTGTAGCACGCTTTTGTGACGTCTCGAGCTTAGAGGTTTGGCGCTTGTCTGTTCACGCCCTGATTTCTTTGTCACTGAATGCCGAACAACCTGAGGTCTCTAAAGGGTCGAGATACACCTGAGATCGAGGGATATTCACATGCGTCAAGGTTGGCACTACTGGCAATGTTGGATGAATGAAGATATAAAAAAATATTATGACGGAAGAGTTTCGAACCAAATGTTTCCAGTTCATGTTTACAAAAGAGTTTGCTCTGATGCAGATTTCTCTCTTTTAATCTATAATACAGATATAAAAAAAACTGAAGATCATTCTTGAACAAATTTTGTAAAAGCTGTTCATCTGATTCGGCTGAAATAATTTTAAAACAGACTGAACCATTAAGAAGTGCGCATTCATTGATATTTTAGACGCAATAAAGAAACTCATTTTAATAACTGTGCTGTTCAAGACAAATTGCGGTTTTTAATGTCATATGGATTTGAAATGGACTGAAATTAGGGTAAATCGTGTTAGAGTTTTAAATTGAAACCTATTTTAATGAAAAATGTTCTGTTAATGCAATTAATCAAATGCAACAGGAATGGCTTATTGTAGTTTTATTAAAATAGTTGATTTGAACAAATAAAAAATATTTACGGATTCGGGAAGAAGATGAGAATTCGTTCCAAACTATCATAGAATACTTACAGAACTTTGTATCGTTCTTCAAAACAGATGAAGTAAAATTATTAAAAACAGGTTATGTATCGATTAAGTAATATATTTTGGATTATTTTACACATCTCAATGGTATTTAAATAATATAGGCCATAAAAATAAAAACACTATCATTTTCATATATATTATACTTAATTGGATGAAATTAAGTCATGAAGATTTAAGATACATGTTTAAGTTGTTACACAATGATTTCATTTTTGTTTTGTTATATTTAAGTTTTACAAAGTATATTTTTATAAAACCATTCATAATCCTTATCCTGTTACAGAAGTAATTTGTTCTAGGAAAAAAGGTGATCCAATTGCTTCAAGTTTTGTCATTGCAGTCCGGACTGTCTTCTGTAAATATTGTAGTAGTAAAAGATTACTAGTAAAAAATAGTTGAGTACTAAGTAGCTGTAGATTTATAGGCCTAACTGACCTGTACGGTAAAATAACATTTATTCACTCACATTTCTTCATCTTTCGTTATTTAGTTTTCTTAATTCTTTTATTAGTTTTATTTGAACCAGTTATACATCCCAGTTTGTTTGGTTAGTTAAAGTGTTATGGATCACACTCTCAACCCGTTATGAAATTTCATGGAGGGTTTCCCTTAGAAATCAACCATTAAAATCTGTGAAGTACTTTTAGATGCCCTCCCTGTAACAGACTTGTACATAACATATGTTACTTATAACTGTTTTCTTTGGTTTTAGATTGGATTTGGTCAATGGGACAAATGCATGATGGTAAGTTATCCTAAATAGTTGTAAAAATCTTTAGAATCCACTTTGTCTGTGCTTTTCTTACGCGTAATTTAGCATAGATGGAGTCATTTTCTCTGCTAAGTTTTCCTTCTTTGCATTCTATAAGTATATTAACTATTCAGGAAAAATTAAAGAAAAATCCCTTGCGTATATTGGAATTTACATGGAAAATGCTTAATGTTCAGTAAAGAATTTTTGATGATGTCTCGAGATGGTTTTGTAATTATATATGTTCACTTAATAAAGTAAGTATCAACGTATCATCATAGGAATCATACTTATTTGACTGTAATCCAGTCTTTCAACGAGTCAGTTAAAAATACCTCGCACAATTTAAGATCATTGTTAAAAAAACAAGGGTTTACGTTTGAGAAACTACGATTCTAGACTCTGATAAACCTTTAGACCCCGGATTTTTGTTTAACTCTTATATATCTAAAATGTCTGTCTCACTCGCATTTTATTATTTTCCTTTTTTCTTGACCAAATTCCTTTGATATTAATAGAAATCATCCTTTATCGATTATTTTTACTAAGTTTTACTGATGACGTACAAAAATGGAATGGAATTCCTTGTAAAGCAATTATGCTTTATGAGATTTTTCAATTCGGCAATATTCTCTTCATCCTATTCTATGTAGAGGGAACATTCCGTATGTATGGTACACTGAATAGTTCACAAGAAATTAAATCACCTTAAAACATGAAAACTGAAAATAAAGATTCCAGGCAAGTGAACTTTGATCCGTATTACAAAAGCAGCTCGTGTAAAAAATAATCTTTAACTGTTATTCGCTTTGGAGCCTTTCCTGTTTTTACATTTCAACAAAACATGACCGTCAATGCTGCTTACTAGTTTGTGACGTTTAAGAAGAAATTGCTCCTGTTTGTCATTGTCCAAGTAACAAACTATTTGGACTCAATTTTGACTTTTAAAAATTTAATCGTAAACAACTGTTAAGCCATCTCGAGACATTTTAAAAGTCTGCAGAGTGGGGTTTCCCCTCTAATCCCTTCGTCTTTAATTTTGAAATGAAATTCGCATATTCGAAGTGAAATGATTTATTATTAATTATTTTTATTAAAATATCACACAAAATAAAAGAGCACTAATTTATTTAAATCGGAAGAAACAACTTTCGATTTTGAATAGTCTCGCAAATGTATTTGTTTCTTTAGTTTTATTCATGTACTCACCAAACTTGGTGTTCCCGTTTCAAGCTTTTAAGTTATTTCCCATCCAATCGTAATTAATAGGCGAGACCAATTTTGTAATTGACCTAAAATAATCACCTTGAATTGTATACACTTTCCTTTAAGGGGAAGATTAGTTTGTAGAAAAGTTAAGAGGACATAAAACCACTCTGAGCTTTATCAAAACATTCTCCGTTTTCCATATTTACTCTTATTGCAATACTCTTATAGCGATTTGTTTTACTTTAAGCGCATTTTTTCTAATTATTAGATGTTTGTTTTCCCCCCACAATCCTCTTTCAAAGTCTAGATTACACTCCGCACAAGTAGCAAAGGCGGCTAGATACATGAGGGACCTCACCTAGCCGTCTTCACAGCTTGGACAGAGTATAGTCTCAGATGACACACTTCAAATAAATTATTTTTAACGGTCCCTTAAAAGATATGATTTGAAACAATTTTACCACATTCAAATGTTTAAAAAGTTCAATATTTTTCTAACTATGTATTTACCTGAGATTTTGAGTGTTCTGTTTTTAATAAAATGTTAAAAACTGAGTGTTTTGATTAGTTACAAAATCAAACTAGCTGAAATGTAGCTAATGTTAATCTACAATGATTTGTATTTCCTAAGATTATCATAGCGCAAATGATTTTTTGACGTAAACGAATCTAGGGTTATAATTAAAGTAATTCGCTTTGCAGGTACGAATATTGTGTATATTAAACTCTTTAAATGGATATTTAATCTAAACACATGTTTTTGTTACCACTTTTCTTCTGACAACGCTTGGTGCTTATTTCTGAGTTATTTAAACAATAAGGATTGAAGGTGCAGCCTGAGCCGACGCAAGGAGGTTCTTCTATTTTCTACTGTACCTGTAAGGAGCTATTGTTGATTGTTGACCCCAGATAAGATAAGCTTGGGGTCTTACTACCCTTTCGGTGATAAGGCTCTGCTTAATCAAGCTACTCAACTTTTAAATTTAACTGTACAGAATCGAGGATCAAATTTGATGGCACAGTGTTCCATATGGAATTACCTGAACTTGATGTATCCATGCAGAAAACACCAGACTGACTGTTTTCTACGCTACAATCTCCAATCACTCCAAACCTTATATAGAGCCTGTTAGGTCTTGTATACAGCGTGAGCAGAAGCTCGACGAGAGAATGGTGGACATAAGACAATGATATAAATGTACATTACCAACCAGGTCATTAAATTACACCAAACACCTTAAAAAACTTATTCTTTTCCTTCACTTAAAAAGTAAATCATAATGCTTCGACAATATGTCTATACAGTTCTCACCATTCACTTTGTCGAACTTCTGTCCATGTGTGGTGGATATAGCTATATAACTTTGACCAAAATGCTGATATTTAACTGTTTTACTGACCTTTGCACCCTGGAGAATATATATTTCGTGTGTAATGCTATAGATACAAACGTGATTCTCTTTCTTGGCCTTGACAGAGTGGGTTAGTCTCGTTGAACCGAGATAGCGCTAGTGGCGGTGGCTCAGTAAAAGTAGTTACTGCCTGTTGCCGCTAGAGTTCGCTGGTGACTCTGTGGCAATATGGTCAGTATTGCACGACCAAATAAATATATATTCTCCAGAATTGTAGCTTCCAGATGTTCCAGGACGAACAGGATCACCAGTCTCTAGCCTGAGAGAAGTTTCCTCTCGAGTAACTGACCCTGTTTGTCTGCAGGTTTCCCGGCAGCGCTTTACGCGGCTTACGCTGGCAGTCGCGGATATTCGGGCTACCCTAGTTTCGGACTCCCGTACCCAGCAGGTAATAACCACCACCCCCACCATCCCCTGGCTCTGCTCCCTTACCCTCTGGACCCTCTCTACCTGCATGCTGTGCCCCTGTGAACAACCACACACACCGACAAACAGACCTCGAGTAACACTCGTCTCAGGGCGAGGCCCCACTGACAAACCCAGGAGGTCTTCCAACTGTCCAAACTATGTTGAAGATTTCACACTTTTGTCCGGTTGTCACAGAAACTTTTCAAATATTCGAACACATTCGCCACACTCTTCAAGAATTATTGCACAAACGTCAAGTTCAATACTACTTCCGATGTTCTCATAAAAAAAACATACAGAATCGCTTCCGAAGTAAAAAAAAAACCGTTAATGATATTCACCTGCCAATAAAAAATATACCTAAACGGTCCAATAAAACGTGTATTTAATTTCATTTTGGTCCACCCCAACTACGTTTTCATAGAGACTTATCAAAACAGTAGAGAACGACAAAAGTAGATTCCTACACAAAATGTCTACTTCAGTATTAGGGTCAGTTTACATAGTCCTTCGAATGTTCCGGAAATAGTTAGGAAAAAGTTCAGTATTATACTTAGCGTAATGATAACATAAATTATGGATAGCCCTAGTGTTAGTGTCTAATATGTCCAATGAGTAAATATTTCCGAAATAGATGTTGTGGTCAGGTAGCAGAAAGTTGTATATTTAGCAACACCGTAGTTGTCTATGGCATAGTGTTAGTGTTTAGATTAGACTTCGAGGTTGACTCCGACAGTAGGTAACCTTTATACCTGTGCAGGCATTTTCAGGTATCCGTTTACTTTCGTTAGCGTAAGTTAATTGCGTTGTAAGGTAATTTCATCTAGGTTCGCAATCCCGTACGTACTTATAAAGTTAGGTGTTCTTGGAAATAAGTTGGAGTAATGTAGGCGTTTGTAAAGTACATAAATAATTTTGCAGTATAGGTTAAATAATAAAATTATATAAATTCAAACCAGTCTTAATTATGGGCTTTAATTAGAATTATAATAACGACATATTTGCCAAGTGTTATTTTTACAAACAAAACGTCCGTTCCGGAGCGTATAGCAGGAAGTGCAAACATCGTAAATGAAACTTTCAAACCCCCTTAGAAGCTTTCAAACTCGATTGACAATTAACTACTATTGCTACAACTTTTTCGAATAATTCAAATCTAATCGAACTAATTGTCTATTCCTAATAACCCTCCACCTACTAACGTCTAATTGTCTTTGTTTGTTCCCAACTAACATTTACCCGTTAAGCAGTTTAACATTTTTCATATTTTAATACACGCAACACAGAGCACAACCTGATGTTTACATGGTCACAAAACTGCTCAAACTTTTTATAACTTTACACTTAACTTGCAGCACTCACAGTGAATATGACAAGTTGTCGCCACGCTTGTGTTTATTTTTCAATAGTATAAATTGTGTTACGTTAAACATTGTTTCAGTTTTCTGTTCTTTTATGAGATCCTTCTCAAATTAAAGCTAAGTAGTGTTTAATTTTAAACTTATCCTAAGCACTTTTAATTAAAGAGATATTTAGCAAAACTATTTAACCACCTTGCTGAAATTAATAACAGTAACGACTAATCAATCTAAAACTGGTTTTATCTGGTCCAAACTCTACAATATTTAGTTATATTTCTCGATTTTATCTCCTCATGCAGTACTGAACGTCCAAAATACGTAATGCTTATGTAAAATTTGAATAGTTTTCCACGAATAACTGTTTGCTTCTGTTTTCACTAACACATTTCCCTTATTTCGGTTTAACTATGTAATTGTTTGTTCCACTAGGTGTGGTGGGAGTTATTCCTGACTCTCCTAGGATCCTCTTGGGGGAATATGTTAGTTCAAACCTTGTCGGACAAACATGAATTTGAAAGATAAAGTGATAAGTATGCATACGAGCAAAACAAGAGTGTCAAAACGTAACACCAAAGACTTGGTTTTATAATTAATAATTACTGAGAAATTCGCAAATGTTATATTAGTTATTACTGTGTATGTACATAATAATATGTCTTTACGTGCTCCTGTGATAATAAACATATTGTTAATATTTTATTGTTTACCTATTGAAATGGTCTACAGTGTTTGTGATGAATGATACAGAATTACTTGAGTAAGTTGAATAAGTTATATAGAACTTTTAGATGTGGACACTATTTTTAAATTTCTCAACGACTGGCTTTTATTTGATTAGTTTTCCGATGTATTGAATAGTTAATCAGGTTTGTCATTTTTCTATATGTGAAATAGGGATTCTTTGACATTTTTATTATAATTTTTAGTTCGTGTCATATTTTATTGGTAATTTTATTGGTGTATTTAAATTTTCTTGTCGATAGATACAGTTTGTAACTTTATTAGATTTATTTATTGGTAAACACGCATTATTAACTTTACAATCACCAGATGTTATATTTATTTACTGCAGTTTTGTTATAAGTTTTATTCGGTAACAACCTATTGACAAAGGGTCAATTTTGCGTTGAGTGAGTATTTTGTGTAATGGAAGAATGTTACAGAAACACACTAGCATATCATATACACTCTTAATTAACTGTTAATTGTTAATTTACTCCATTTATAAGCAGTCTGGCGTGAGAGAATACTGTTGTATTCATTGACAGTTCAGCGGATTGGTAAAAGAGATGCTTTTTCCATTTCAACTACTTTATTTTTGGAAGTGAAATGATCGTTCACGCCCCTAGTTGTTCACAGGTGCATGGTAGTTCCAAGTACGATACTTTATTTTATATTTTAAATAATTAAACACCCGTAGAGTTTTATTTTGTCCCGGTAGTGCCCATAGATACGTCCGAGCTAGGGTAAAGATAGGGGGAATAGAGTGTAACGAACTTTGTGAGAATGCCGAGGATACGTGTGAATGGTTACATTAAGTTACTCAACCAGTGTTCGAGCTTTAACATTGTTTATATGAATACAATTCGTCCTAAAATTCAACTCCGTTGAATTCCGCATTCATTTCCCATTGTGATATTGATTGTCGAGTATTTTGTCTACAATTCTGTTATCAGTCAATTATTTTCCTACCCAGTGTTATAATGTTAAAGTCTATTGTCGCCTGGAGGCGGCGAGAGGTAACCGTGCCATCGCTTTTTAAAAACAATTGATTTTTGTATAAATTCTACATTTTCTTACTGATAATTGTATAAGCTATATGTCCATACATATCTGAGTGTATACCTGCTTGTGTATTATGTCTGCTGACGATATGCCTGTAATCTTGTTATTATGTATTATAAATAAAAATAAATCAATGCACTATGCCTTATCTAGCCCCTTCAATTTCCGTACTGGTAGGTTAAGTTATTTTAGCGAAGGTATCCGTAGGGAACGTACGTGACTCGTTCATTTTAACGTCTCATTCGACACGAGCAAGTAAATCATGTATGGTCGTCAGTATTAAAACCTAACCTCAAAATCGAATCCTCCTTGTGTGAATTAAACCTCACCCGATCACGTGTTCTGGTGCCGTTTTAATGCATAAATCTAATGTACTCTGAGTGGAAAAAGAGTAAATGAATAATAATCGAACGTCTACAACGCTGCCACCGCGCTGATCACTATTGTCAACATCCCCAGGGTAAACAGCGCGAGTTGTTTGATTTACTGCGGATTTTTATCGATGGTGTTGCGCTTTATCGAAGAATATATCGATTCAGCTGTTTGAGCTGTGCCTGCTGATATTGCTAACTCCGCATGAGGCCTGTGAATGACGTATCTCCTACAAACACTCAACCGTTCTCCTTCCAAGAATCAATTTAGAGGGTTTAGTAATGATCCTTGAGGAACGCCATTCTAACTCACGATCAATGAATTTAGGGTGGTTCCTGTTGTTCTTCATGTACATGATGTAGGAGTGCTGTTTATGTGTCTTCTCTATTGGTTTATGAGAGTAATTAATGCTGTTCACACGTGATTAACAGTTTCTTTGCAGGTTTCACGTTGTTCTTTGGAAATATTTTACAACTGAACCAATTACAAAAACAATTAGTAGCTTTGGATGATTACAGGACACCTTTGTGTTTTCTAAGTCCTTTAGCAGCCAATTTGGCATTTTATCAGTGATACAAATTCCTTTCATAAGTACTTCCGAGTCATTTTCAAAAGCAATTCCAGCATGTCTTCTTTCAGCCACACAGTTACTAATAAAACGACATTCTTCCAAGGAGTGCCATTCTATGTTATTCCACCGAAATACACTTCTGGGATTGAGTTAATGAGGTATTTTTCAAAGGACTGAGTTGCTGCGATTGTACACCTGGATTTGACTTGAATAAGGTTATTCAATCCAAAGATACATCTGGGGTCGGTGAAGCAATTAATTGTGCCCCCGTGGTCGCCCCCGATACCTTTCATCCGACCATTCTAATCAATAAACCCCGCCAGGCAAACCCAACATTTGCGTTTGTTGTTCGCAGTGTTCCTGAAAACATCTTCTCTGTCATTTATTTTGCCAGAATTTCTCCTCCGTGTGCTGGAAAATGCCGAAAGGATAATTCACAACTGTGTTTCGAACGTCTTAATAACTCTCAAAATCTATCAACTTTTAAAACCATCCATTGTTAACACTGTAAGAACTACCATAATACCGGCCATGTTAATGTACAAAAGTCGATAAAACCGTGTATAGACTACATAATTCGTAATCCAATTCTATTTAAGGACCTAAACGTTGATCATTCAAGGCATTATCTGATTTACCACAATGTTTATAGGCTTATCAGGAATTGCAAAACACGTTGGAAAATATTATATGTAATTCAACATAAGTTACAAAGGTTTTCCATTTCGAAAACTGGTACCTTTAACAGGTAATTCCGTTTTTTATACGTGAATGATGTATTCTTCCTAAATAATGTGTTGTAAATTTGTGGAACTACATAGAATAGAATTCAATAAATATTTCCCTTAAAAATAAATCTTCTCTCATCCTCCTTGAATCCAATTCATCAGAGAAGATAATCCAGTAGTATAAGCTCTAGTTTCGTATGAAAAACATCTGCGTAAGTCTGAATTGATTTTACGGTGATCTGCATTTGTTACTCTCTTGAAAAACTTTTTTTGCCACCACAAAGCAAAACATCTTTTTAAAATTTCACTGATCTAAACAGCACTGGTCTATATTTGCTATGTACGTTTACAAACATCTTGCAATGAAAGTTACTAAAGATTAACATCAATTTTAATGAACTCTGTGATGGTGCAGGATAGTGTGAAGTTGGTCTGTAAGAATAACATCATCTACATATCACGAAGGTTTCTGGTGAAATTTGACTACTTTAAATTCTATTCGCCAACCAGTTCTTTCCTGAGATAATTACAGGAACACAGATTTCTAAAACTCAACAAAGTTTATCATGAATGATTTGGAAAGACAAACTACGAGTTATTGAACCTCTTTGCGTATTTTAGATTAATGACTTTCTTTGTTGCTTAGTCTTACTTACTATGTCCTGCACAGTTCTGGAAATTATTCCTGTATTTGATCTCGTATCGAAAATGCTTGAATCGCGAAATATACTACTTAATTTGATATTACCACTTTATATTTTTAAAAGCCTTAGGTCTATTTATTCCCACGATCAACGACCATTTTCTCAAGAAAAATGAAATACACATATAACTACCATTAGGCTACACAGCAATCATTAGCACAAACAGCAAAATTCAGAGTTGCTAATAAACGTGCAAAGTGTGATAATACGTTATCTACGACATTATCAACTTGTATAATTTACTATTTAAAAGTAACTAAGCAATGGTTTACATGACAGCATACCTTCAAATTCCCAATTCATGAACGGTGGTGTTCTAATTCTCCAGCTCTTGAATCGTACTGTAACATTTTTACCACGAATTGAATGTTTCTTGACGGTTACCACGGAAAAAAGGTGGTCGCGTCCAAAGTTCATGGCATTCTAGGAGCTTTACCCACAAGAGAGTATGGCATTATAGATAATGATCGGTGGAGTTGCTGTTCCCGAGGGAAATTCAGTGTTTTTTCTGTATAGGCGTGCAAGTGTGTGCAGGTCAAGGTCGATCGGTGGCCACTCCAAGATGCCTGACGGGTAAGCGTCTACTACCTAACGTACGTTTCTGCTGTCGTTAGCCTTTAGCCTAGCGTAGTATCTGTATATATACCAGTTGTCATAGACATTAGTGTTGAGTAACCCGGTATCCGGTCCGCGTTTCCTTGTATCTTGTACATATCTTCCAGTAGGTAATTTGTTTGAGCGTAGACCTCACTTCACCCCATCTGCAAATTAGAGGAGCGGGGAGATCGAAACGGCATCTTCTCCAGAATTTTCCACGCGGGGAAGCATTCCAGTGCCAGATAAACTGAAAGGCCGATGTTTTTGTCCGCCACAGAAGTAATTCACAACCGCGGGTAAAATTCGAGTTGCAAGTCAAATTCAGATTCAATATCGATAAAACATTCAAGCAGTTATCACTATCAATAATTCCGGAACTGAAAATTGCTCTAGGTGAAATATAAAACTTCTAATAAAGATCATATTAGAACTGTAAAGGTATAAAAATTGCCGGACGCTAATCAAAACTGAGTTTTGGTACCATTCTATACACCCACGAGTGACATTTTTATCAACTATCTTATTCCTACAAAGTGTACATACTCCAATAATAGATGTAGTATCGAAAGTATCTGTATAGAGTAGAGCTCTAGTGTTTATCCATGTTTTCATACATATTTAGAACTAATGTAACTAAAACAAGCATGAGAAATCATGTTAGATAGGATACTCTTTTATCTTCTTGTTAGAATAGGATACTATTTACTTTAAACAACAATATGATAGTGCACTTTCAAAAAGTAAACTTTTCCTTTGTTGAAATCTTTACAGAGTTAGATTGTTTACTACTCGTCATAGAAATAGAATAATTTTAATATTATAATTGAAAATTTCGTTATTTGTGTGTATGAATCCTTCAGATATATTTGTTGTATTTGTACGAATATATTTTAGAAAGTGTTTAGAAATTTTGTATAATTTTTAATCATATTTAGAATTGGTGATATTGTGCGCATTGAAAACGAAAACGTGCCTCTTGAGTAGTTCTTATTTATTTTATTTTTACTTTTTGTAAAGTTGGCATTTAAAATTTCAGCCTATACAGGATGTTTCTAAAATTATGTGAAATCTCTCGAGGAAACTATTCTAGGGCCAAATAAGACTTTTTTACAGTGAACAAGGCTCCAACAATGCTTCTTATCGAAGCTCCGCCATTCCGAAGTTGGCAAGCAATAGTTTGCTTCTCTGCCAGTATCGAAATTGACCTTTTCCGGTGCGCGATTGCGTCTTTGAATCGCGGAAATTTGATAAAGGACCTCAAAGAAAGGAAAGAGTTATGAACTATTCTTTTCACTATGGCGCAAGAAACTACTAAACCTAATCAAAATATTCTCCAGTAAATTTAAAAATTAAGTATTTGAAAAACATTCTCTCGTTAAAAATTCAAGACCATCCGATTTAAAACATATTCTTAAGCATACAAGAAATTGTAATTGGAAACAAACTATATATTTTGCAGCGACATCTTATTGACTTTCTCTTTTTCTCATATCGAGATTAAGAATCAATTATGTACTTCAATTTTGTCTTAGATTTTAGCTAAAATAACTACTTCGAAGGTAAGAAGATACTTTTCAAACTAGATTTTTTTAATAGTGGTATGCCACAATAGAAAATCACATACCGTAATGTTTTAACGGATTTACCCATTTTATGAGTATTTATAGTTTCTTCATCTTAAAATTAGGACTATCCAAAGCCGATTCGAAAGGGGAAATGCAAGTATTAAAAAGCCACAATTTCGTCCTTACCAAAAAAGTACAAAAGGGCACAACAATTTTCACGGTACAGTATTTAGTTTTTTGGTACTTGAAAGTGTAATGTAAAGTTTAATGCTTAGCAGTTCCAAAATAATAAAACGAGGCTGAGTTAATGTGTTCACTAGAAGGAAAAGTCATATTTTTCCGTAGAGGTTCTGGAGAGATTTAATACGTTTATAGCTTGCACTAATAGATTATAAAAATTATAAAAGGCAAGAAAATGTTTCATTATCATGTACCCATTGAAATAACAATGTAAGAAAGAATGAGCTGATTTTACATTTATTGAAGTATTTGCTAATTATTTACAATTAACAAATAATACACTTTTCATAAAGTAGCAAAGAAATTTACTATGATAATTCATAGTCACCTATCAGAATAACAATAGGAATATTTTTATTTTTATTTAAAATTATTTACAGTTCTTGAAACCTGTTTGGAGTGAAAGAAATATAAAAAGAACTGTAACACAATTGTCAATCAATGCATGCTAAAGTGCCATTTCCATCAGAGATGGGGAATTATTTGATTAGACCAAATTAAAGCTAATTGTTAAGGAATATAGTTTAAGCCACCAAATAATGCACAGGGTTGCTATATAAAATAAATAAAACTCTAATGCATTATTAAAATAAACATTTCGGTGAAAATTTATAGCAACGCCAGCATGTAACTTCGTTGCTTTAATTAAAGTTTCATGTATAATGTTGGCTGTACTGTATAATGCATTAAACGTCACGTAAGCGGTTTAACCGGTTAAAATGAACGAGTCATGTATTCTGTGAGGCAGCGTAAACAGTAATGTTTTATAAATTAATACCACGTTCATCATTTATACTATCTGTGACACATATATATGTTTTATGTGATACGTTAGCCTATACAGTTTATTATTTTAATTCTCAGGTAAACAACATTATTAAATTTAGTTTTATCATATATCTATTTCGTTTTATTTTTCCGGTTAATATTACATAAATATACATAATAATTAACTTTTATTTTAATTTTTTTTATTTAATAATGTAACTGAATTTGGAATGAAATTATCTCTCTATAGTCTGTGGCAATATATTAATTTATTTATTATTTTAAGTATATATATATATATATATATATATATATATATATTTTGATTTATTTACACACATATATTTATCTGAAGATAAATAATTTTATATTAATTTTATTTGTAGTAATAATAATACTTCACATTTTATGTTATGTTTTAAATTACGTACATTTGGTAGCTGGTAAAATACCGTAATAAGTAAAAAAAAAATAAAAAAAAATAAAATAAAAAAAACACACAAATGCATGGTATTTCTTAACTTTTTTTATTCGTATTCAGTTAAAAATCAAATATTGTAAGTTTTGTTGTGTTGTTACGCGTTGGTGTCATTATACATTTTGCAAAATTTCTAAAAGGTATTTCTTATGCTTGAGATCCTATATATTTTACAATAATTAAAACTAAATTCTTTCCATTACTGTCTACCATTGCCTCACAGCACTAGTATTCTATAGAGTCACTAATCAGTACAATGTATGTGGAAGTAACCGAGTTGTAGAAACTTGCTCGAGCATTCTCTCGAACCCTAGGCTAGGTTCTTGAAGTGACAAACATAACAGTTTCTTTGTCGGAAACTGAATTAGACGCAGGATCTTCAGAAGAACGGCCTCTCAGCGACACTTCGCCGGGAAGAAAGAAGATCACCACAAGATAAAAAAGTTAGAATACGCTGTTTATTTTTGGATTGGACTAGCACTTGCCAAAGTTAGTTATGTGTTCAAAGATACAGTTTAGACAGTTCATCCCAATCTATAGACTAGTCTAATTAATTGTCAATGTTTATTTTACATAACTTGGTTGCTACAGTTTCATTAGAATGAGAAACTGAGCTTCTCCTATGTATATTTTGTAACGTACATTTTTGTGCAGTTTGATTAAAATTTTCTGCCTGACCGATCTTGCTTTGTGCAACTGATTCGCAAATTTTTCATGGATTTCCTTAACGAAATCTTCATTTTAAAACACTGTTACCAGTAAAAAAAACATGGGAGAAGGTGAGTTTCTCGTGTAGTGATTTACTAATGTTTAGTTACTGTTTGTGGTTGATATAGTCAGGAAAGGAAGTGTGGTTGATAGAGTAGAACATAGGCGGTCGGAACTGTGTGTTGCTGTAATGTGTATTCATCGAGTCCGTAGATCACTAGTTTTCATTTGTTTATTTTCAATTTGAACTTTCTCGTCATGTCCTTCTTTTATTAACACCGTTAACCACTAATGTTTTGATTTTTGAAATGTCTAACACTTTTCAGGAACTGGAAGGAAATGATTTTTGTTGAATTATTTGTTAATCGTTGATTTCTCCAATTTATTCAGCTGCTACAGATTTTTACGTAGAACTAGCTAGTGTTGGTTGTACTGAAAGTGTCTACTTCATCACAGATATTACAAATAGATTGTTTTAGCGATGTGTGTAGATTAGACGCCGTTTTGGAAATAACAATCCATCCTTACTTTTTAATGGTGAAATCATTTAAGCACCCTGTGTGGATTTGATTTAATTTCAAACGACGTACCTTCAACAATTAATTCCATATTTAGTCGTTGTTAGAAATTACTTTTGTTTCTTGCCGTAATACCTGGTAAACTCCTTTTTCGAACTAGATTTGAAAATAAATTAAACTAAAGCATAGTTGAAATAATAAAGATGAGCATCATCTGATGTTAGTTTGAAACAAAACAAGCTTGAAACAATTAATTAGTTGGTAGATTACTAGTCATTATGACGAAATACTGCCATAACGATTGTTCAGCATCTAAATTTAAAAATTATTTTTTAATTGGAAAATTCTGAAACTTGAAATATTTTTAAGCGTTGATTTAGCCAAAACGGTTTGTTATTCACTGATTATTACTATTTATAAAGATAATGTTCAGGCCACGCTTTAAATTCAGGGGGTCCCAAGCCTACACGCCTAAGTGAAGCGATTCGATTGTTATTCCAAGACTTAACTTAGTTTGTAGTGTAGTAGTGTATTAGAGACTTTAACAATTACCTAGACTAGAATTCAATATTAGCCTAAGTCATAGAGCGCTTATGAGAGTGGTGGTGTTGTTTATACTTTTCAGTGTGCATTTCAGTGTGAGTTTTGGAGTTTCAGAACCAGTTGCTTTGTTCTCCTTATTCATCCTAGACTAATAAACTAATGAGCTTGGTGCACAGTTAGATAAGCCAGTTAGTTTTAATGCTTATAACACCGACAACCTGTACTGTTGCCGTGGTATGTGGTAGGTTTTAATTCGCGCACTCTACAAATGTGAACGTAGGGTGTGAAACTGTTACGTCATAGTACCCATAGTTCCATCGCATCGATATGGTTTCGGGAGGTGGCTAAGTGGAAAAGGATTTCCGCACACAAAACGAATGTTTGCATGCCCAGAGCCAAGTATAGAGTTTCCCTAAGGACGTCGCCATTTTGCAACCCAAATGTAAGCTGTTTCCACGAATCAAATTTCCACTAAACCCTCCATTTCCCTTTCAGATTTCTATAATGTTACAGACAGTCTTGGACAATGCCCGTATACAATAGGATTAGATCGCCAGTTCAGTGTTTCCTTTGTAAGAACAGATTTAGGCAGTGGTATTTGTGTTCCGATTATAGTTAATTGTGGTAAACTGCAGCACCTTTGGTTATACTCGTCCACGATTTTATTACTAATCCAATTAATTTTGAAATCCTCATGGAAATTGTTTATAATATAGTTTTACTTTTGAGTAAGTATTTTGTGTTTTTAATTTCTCTTTGCACGATATTTTGTTTTCCAACCTTTCTTTCTTAGTCGTATAGAGGTTTGTTTGCACGCATCTTGTTTTACTTGCTCTCCATTGTTTTTGCTTTTCGTCCTTTTTCGTTTTACCTTTGTATCAAGTTAGTTTTAAATCAGTGAGCCAATGCGAACTTAACTTTTACAAGGAAACGCCTAAAGTTTCCGAAAATGTACGTCATTACCTTGGCAAATAGATTTTTACTCTGTAATATCCGTCCAGCATGAAAACAGCTTTCTTCATGGTTCATTTCCACCAGTTGCTCTCTTGCTGGGGCTGCAATAAGTAATGCATGTTTAACATTCCAACTGGCGCCTGGCTGACTCTTACTCAATTACCGCGGCGCTCGGTCGCTGCGCTCGCTCAGCTCGTCTACCTCGCTCCTTGCATGATTCTGTAAGGGGGCGGCAGGCGGAATCCGGTCAATCCCGAATCCATCCTTCACCCCCAACCCTTACACCTTCTCAGGGATTAATAACTAACAAAACACTAACTTATTAAAACGCTTAAAGAAAAGAAGGCTGTTTTCTTTCAAAAGTTTTTAAATTTTACAATAAAAAAATATCAAAATTAAAAATAAAATAATGGTTATCAATTTTTTATTTGATTTGATCATTCAAATCATTCACTATAATTGCTTTACAACATAAATTTAATTTTTCAACAGGTATCATAACTGAATATAAAATGTTTCATAAACGATACTATTATTGTGTTGTATCAAACTCTTTGTGTTCCTTTATCAAAACCGAACCTGAAATTGAACTGGGTTTTTAGCAGGGTTTCCCGGGTACAGCTTCTTCCCCACCCCCTCAACTCCGCCTAGTCAGCCCCCCAGTATCGAGAGGTCGCCCTATCTGGAGTACCAACCTGACGGCAACTCCGGCGATCAGCGTAAACCGTCTGACCTGTACTCGGACAAGACTTACGTGACAGGTGGGTTGGCCACTCGGCCTGACAGCTACTATGATAACCGCAGTAACACCAGCTTCATTCCCAACCACAGCCGTCACTGAGTTCATTATATCTATACGATGTGCAAGTTAACCTTTAAAGTAATTTGTATTTTCACTACCACAGTGTTTGTGACGGGTGGGCCAAGTGTTTGTCGTTACCAGTTTAGAGCCGTCAGAGTAATATTAATAACTGCGATTTAGTTAATCGCTGACTCAAAACGAGTTTTCGAACACGAGGTAGTAGCCTAATAGGTTTTATTTACGATTCTAAACTTACTTTTCATTTTCATTGGGTTATTCGTTGCTAAACAACGGAATACAAATGTTTAGTGACATTTTTTTTATTATTAAAAGACTTTGGTTTAGTAGAATTTCATGTGAATGGTTATCTCGGCGCAGCGTGCGAATTCAAAATCGAAAAAGAAAACACAAGATGAGAAAAACAAAACTCAGAATAACATCCCGATCCGGATTATGGTCAACAAATACATATGAATGAGTATAAATCAACTCACTTAAGCTCTCTGAAACAATATTGATCCATCTCATGATAACTATTTTTATATCCTTAACCAAATTAAGTCCAAATGATGGTTCGTTGAAAATACAGGAAGTGATGAACGTGTTTCTAAATTATTGTTTCTTGATTCGCATCAATAACAATCACTTTCTCCTGCAAATTATTGTTCATAAAGTAATATTTTTGTTAGCTGCTGAAGTTGCGTAATTATAAAACACCCCTGATCCACGATTATTAAACCACATTACTCAATGTGTGTGAGTATTATATCGCACCACGACCATCATCTAGGTTTTCCGGTTTACCGCTTAGAGAAATTGGTCCTTCTACACAATTCAAATCTTTCGGCTACGGTGTGGTGGAATGTGTTCACTCAAAAACTTTTAAACCAAAACTGTCAGGTCCAATGATGACCACTTTCGTTGGTGAGTGAATAGAGCAGAGCTGAGCTTTATCGTAATTCCTGGAGATTAGAAAAACACAGTTTGATCTGACCTGTCAGCGATCAGTATGGCTTCGTTATCACAGGCTGCCAGGTTTTCACCAATCTAATGCTGTGTTCTATTTTCCCTCTCGATTTTTCCAAATGCCTCTGTTATTATAATTATTTTGTAAATTTCTGTTTTATTTTGTAACTATGTTCTGTTATGGTTGATTGCTCTGTTATGGTTGATTGTTCTGTTTTGGTTGATTTTTGACGTGTCAGCGATTAGTATGGCTTCATTATTACAGGCTGCCAGGTTTTCACCAATCTAATGCTGTGTTCTATTTTCCCTCTCGATTATTCCAAATGCCTCTGTTATTATAATTTGGATTTTTTGCAAACACTATTTTGTAAGAATCTATTTTATTTTGCAACTATGTTCTGTTTTCGTTGATTTCTTCGTATCCAGAGGGCAAATTTTAAAATGTTTCGACGTGGTATAAACCGTTGTAAAATTTACATTATATATTAGTTCTTGCATGCTATGTTTGTTTCATTTTTGACACTAGTATTGAAAACAAGATGACTTATTTTAATTTGAGTTATTACCCCAAAAGAGAGCAAAAATAAATTTGTCCTATTTTCTTAAAGGCAACGTGGTGGTCTTTTTTTGTTATGTTGGTGTTATTTGAGTTGAGAAGTCATATAGCGTGATTATATTCACTACGACAGTTTTAGCGCTCTGTGATGTCTTTTATTTTTATATTTTTAATCGAAACGGCAATTCAAGTTTATAGACGGTTAGGCAGTGTACGTTAGTTAGGTCACAAGCGTTCAAAATAGCGAGCGAGTATTTTCTCTATTGCCTTCACATTATAAACGGTAGATTGACACGACACGAGCACCGGCGAGTTACGATGGTCGTTTTACGACATCCACTCGTTTATTGAGTCGTTAAGTGGTATTTTTAACGGCTTCATCAACTCCCGTATACCTTGTCCTCAGTTCGCGACAAGCTGTAATATCCCCAGCCGGACACTGCTTTACAATCTGCTCTTGTACTAGACTTTCTTTTCTTCCACTGGTCTTTATTGTTGTAGTCGACCAATCGATTTCTCTTCTCGAATACATCGACAATTACATCAATCGTATCGTCAAACTTAGCTCTTAGTGCTTTGGTTTTTGTCATGTGTGTTGCTTTGTGATTTTCCCCATTTCCACTATCGATATTCCAATTTTTTTTATTGGAAAAGAATATTCTGATTTCTTAACTGTAGAGAGGCTTCAGAATTTTTCATTATTCGAAAAGAACTCCAGCCAACCATCGATTTTGTCTTTGTCAACTTACTTACTTTTTTTAAGGAGAGGCCAACTCCCTTTACAGCCCTTCTTTGTCCGTCCTCATGGGCCACTGGCCTGTGCGAGGATCCTATCAAACAGAATAATGGGACGCTTCGGTACAGTACAAAGTAGATGGTACCGATAAAAAGTGGTACGGTCACAGACAGGTTTGAACCTGCGCTGAGTCTAACTCAGACCCAAAGTCTGACGTCATCACCGCTCTGCCATCGGCTCTCCCAAATACATGATTTACTTAGTTTACATGATTCAATTTAGTATAATCTCATTATAAGTTGTATGAAACTTTGAGAATCATAACAAAGTTCCAGAATAGAAATAAATAATAATTGAATGCACTGGTTTTACTCATTTGTGCAGCAAGTTAAAATAATCGTTTTATTATATTATTGTGAATTTACAAAAATCATTCTTAGTTATAATTTAGATCAATTAACTATTGTTTTTATGTATACTTTTTCGCTTCTAAACATTTTATAATAAGAGTATATAGTGTGTCTTCCCTAAAACAATATAGTTTCAGGATTTTATTATTCACCAGACTTTTAAGAATATTTTTCCTCTCTACAAACTTTATTGAAGATTTACCACTGGGTCCTCACACAAGAACAGCAATAGATCTATAAATTAAAATTGTTTTTTTAATAATTTTGTAACGTAACTTTATAAATTAAAATACCATACTATTTTCTTTCTATATAAATAGTTTCTCAAAAGTTTTATAATACCGTTTCTTGAATAATTATCTAACTAAAATAAACTGATCAACCTGCAACTAAGTTGCATTTTAGTATAGGGAAATATACTTTTTAAACGGCGTATGTTTTAATCTTTCTCTTATTTAATTTGTTGCGTAGCCATATAGGGTTTACAACTTGAAATATTCAAATTACTCTGACCCAGCTATTGTAAAAGAACTGTTCATTGAAAAAAAAAGTATTTTTCCAAACTATTTTGATTTATTTTAATGGACATAAACTGATTATTTAAATATATTTTAAATTTTATTGATTATTCAAACATTAACGCTTCCATATGTTTAGGATAATTAATTAATGTCTACTCTTTGTAAACGTACAGTCTGATAGTTCTCAATATCAATCATAATACATTTTCTTCATATTATCAAATTCCACTTATTACATTTGTCCAAAATAGAGGTTATTTTAATGGTAATATTTGTACTGTATTTTCTTATAACGATTTTTTTAGTATTTTTCTTATTTTTAATTTAGTATTAGGATTTTTTTATAAACACTTTTGTTTAGTATGGTAATTTTAGAACCTGATCTTCCTGATTTTATTACACGGTCTGTGACTGAAAACTATTCTTTTGCACTATTTATGAAAATGTTTGTCACGTTTGTAGTCTAAGCTACTGACTGTGCACCTTGCTCAGGTCCTGTGTTTGTCATCTGCCTGCAGCCACTGTTTGTTGTTTGCTGTTTGCTACTAACCTCTAATTCTGTTTGTTTGTTTGTGCACAGTGGATCTCACCAATGGGCAGCTGACGCCAAACAATAACACTCCATTGCTAACCCAGGCTTTATCAGGTACTAACGTACACTTCATTTATATTAAATTATTTTTTATTTATTATTTTATATTATATTAAAATATTTTATGTGCAATTTAGTAATTCACATCATGTTTAGCTTTTATTATAGCAATTTAATAGTGTTATCAAAATTTAAATTATATTACATTTATCAAAATAATAAAATTAATGGTTTTTTTTATAAAATATATTAAGAAATATATATATATATATATATATATATATATTTCTTTATCTTTTTTTGTAACATATCTATAAAGTATTAAATTTATGAATATAATACATTTAATATAACTTACATTTTTATAAAGTTATATGTATATAGAGTATACTTTATTATTAGTATTTTCTAAAGCTTTTTATTATGTTACTTTATAGTAAATAATTTTAAGGTTATAATTAATGGCTACGCAGTAAAGTGTACTGTTGGTACAGTGGTATAATATTGTTTGTTCACATTATGAATGTAATTTATTATTGAATTGCGAAACATTGATCTATTAATATTTAAGTGGTTGAGTATATGTGATAATACATAAATGCAATTTGTGCGGTAAAGTTTATCGGTGATAAGCATAATTTTAATTTACATCATTTTCGGTTTCAGTAATTCGTCCCCGACATTAATTTCGTCATTTAAATTTTAGCTCAACTAAAGCATTTATGTATCTACAATATTCTTAAAATTCTCGAGACAATTTTTGTTTTTATAAAAAATATGCTACTTTGTTTTATCTCTTGGTTTCGAACGAATGAAATCCCTGTTTCATTTTAATCCTACAAGTGTTTCTTAATCCAATTAAATAAGACTAAATGTGTTTACGTGCCACACAAAAGGACATTTTAAGGACAACAAACACGAATGTGTGATGTGTGACATGAGCGATTTATGTGCTAAGAGCTTGGGAATGAACTACGAAAAGCCGTCAAAGGAAGACGAAGCCAGGAAAGGATAATAATAATAATAATAATCTGTATTGCGTCAACAATTATTAGATTGCATGCATGCGTCAAGTACATTCATAATAATATACAATTCCATTGCAGTTATTGCTATTTAATTGTATAATTTAATTGTATAACAGAACTGGGGGTTTAATTTTACTTTTGTTTCCAATAGTTTTCAATAATTTTCATCCCAGCAACTCAACATGAACTCTTCAACGGAGTAAAACGCCTTTGACACCAGGAGGTGTTTTAATCGAGATTTGAAACGAAGGATAAATAATAAGATTGTTACCACTCAAATATTTGATCCTTTTCCTGTATTTGGCTGATTTACGCACGTGATATGCACTAAGTAAATGCTTTTGTGTTACTCTTGTTCTCCTGCTAAAATTCATAGGAGACGTCGATGATAGGCCACTGAAATTACAGGCTTCTTAGTTGTGTGGAAGAGGCCTAGTTGTGGTTTTTCTAAGCAACGTTTTCTTTCCTAAGGTGAAAACCCAGTAAATATCGAATTTTATGATGCAAAGCGTTTCCTTGCTATCGTGCACGATAAGTTTCCTTGATATGCTGCACGATAAATTTCCATGATATCATCGTGGAGTGTCCTTGATATCTTGCACGACGAGTGTTCTTATCATAGCGCACGAAGAGCTGAATTGTTAAAGTGAACGGCGAATGGTTTGGCTTAGCATAAAGGTATGGTTTCAAACATGCCTAATATTTGGGTACTCCCAAACCAAACCAATTTCCTCGTAAAGTTTACCACAGGTCCTTATCTCTTTTGTAGACCAGGAGGGTGTACCCGTTAATATCGTGCATCCAGCTCTCTTACATTAAACCTAGTATTATTTAATTTCCAATCACACCTTGGCATCCAAAGGACGCTGAATTCCACATGCATACCTTTTCGTGTGAAAGAATAACAGCGAATACTTTGTAACAGTAACCAATGTAATGAATTTAAACTATCGTATACGAAACGGTAGATACGCCAATTGCCAATTCACGATTAAAACAAGTCTAGGTGTCATTTTTATGTTGGACCGACCCGTTAATAAATATGGGAAGAAAACTGCACTGTAGTTGTCCCGAAATTCCCTCCGGTTTGTTTTAAAAGTGTATAATGATAACAAAACATTGTCGCCGGAATAAACGCTAAGCCGTAAAGCGAGGGACTTACCTTTGACGTCGTTGGTCAAAGGACACAAAACCAGAGAGTGAAATATTGAAATGATGTTTGTGCGGGGGTTGTTGGGCTGGGGGGATGGGTGGGTCGGGGGGTGGACACGTCGAGGCAGCTCAGCGTTCAGCCGACCTGCTAGTGTCGTGTCAGAGGAAATAATGCGGTGGCGCAGACAAACACATTCTTCCCACTTTGTGTGACGTCAACCTGTCAATTCATGTCACAAGATGCGACACAAACATCGCTTATTAATATGCAAGCTCCGCCCCCCCCCACCCCCGCCCCGTAAACCCATCGAGTCGGGAGCACCCCTGCTTCTCATGCTCACTTCACCCCTTAACTGCAAAGCTCTGGTATTTAATTCATCGAATGTGACATTGACCAAAGCTCACAACATGTTAAACTACTTCCATTACAAGTTGTATATCTTTTATTCGAACTATATACCCCATAGTTAATAGGAATTAGAAAAAAAATATTGTCACATTTACCAACAAGCTAATTTATACTTGACATTGCCAGCAATGAATTTTCTGGGATTGTTTCATTTGCTCATATATTCACGATATAAAATTGAATACAATATACCGTGGTGCCTTCTCTCTGTTTTTGAAAATCCAGCTTTGCTAGTATGCTCTTGCATTAGATCTTTTGGAGACAGCTGCTTTCGACTTGGAAAGAGAGAAGATCAGATCTAGGAGCCGATCTTGAATATTCAAACCAACCCTCCTCTTATTTACTAGTATACAATGTTATGCACATCAAAAATTATTTTTGTTTGCTTTCCTCAAATCAGATCTCAATTATCATTTGATTAAACTGTTGTCATACACTATTATAACTCACATCTGCCAGAAGAGTACTGCTAGTATGACGAGTAGAGAGAGTTATCACACCACACTGAGGATTCCTATATAAGTACCACTAGGGTGATGTAGGTCAATCAAACCGTATTTTGGTAGTTCTGTCCTAGGCCAGTGCTGTAATTTGTGACATCCGGGATGGTCAAATGGGGACAGCAATTTTTTGACCTCCTTGATCCCAAAATGTCCAGTTAAGGCCATGGAAATTATTTCTATTGTGCTTATTCCATTTCCATCAACTGTCCGTCTTGTTGCAGTGATGAACAACTACCAGGCTGCAGCAGCGGCGGCGCAGGGCTACGGCCCTCCAGCCAGCCCTCACACTGTGACCCCCAGGCCGGGATACCCCCCTGCTAACTCCCCTGGGCCCGGCCCTGCCCTGGACATCTACTCGTCGAGTGGCGCTGACAGCGTAGCGGGGTACGTGCAGGCACCCAGCCCCCAGCCTCCAGGCTTCCCCGCCATCGCCGTCAGTCGGGCGCCCATCAACTACAACCCCGTAAGTTGCTTAACACTCCTACTCCAACTTTCTTGTCTGTAAGTGTGGTAATGGTTTCCGAAACCGGAAGGGATATTGGCTGTCTAGTGCAAAATCCATCTGTTTGCATTATAATCGAGATGGCCGGTTATAATGCAGATCAAAAGCTATAAACCCAGGTACAAAATGGAAAATTTAACAAATGGTGATATTATAGTATTAGCCAATAGGGTATGCAGCTGAAGGGCCAGGTAGACGCATCATATTCACGCAACCCCACACTCACGAGCGGTTTAGGCTAGTTTGGCACCTCCCCATTGTTCGTACGGGTTATCCAGTAATAGCTTAGACTTATGAGCAAGACATGCTCTTAGGCAATTTCAGGGTATATGTTTGTTGTATAATTATTTTCGTTACTATATATACTAATCACTTTAGGGTAAACTTACAAATAACAAACACCTCAATTGTATTGGCGAAGCACAGTAGGTGACTAACAGTGCAGAAATGTGGCCGGCCCTAGTTCTCTCCTCTTGTATGTTGTGTGGGGGGGGTCATCGAGTGTGTGGTTGTGAACCTATCTGGGCCCAGTCGCACTCCCTATTTGATTGTACTATAGCTTCCAACTTGAGGAGGGCGAGGGCGTATATCATTCTCCAGGATTAGCGTTCATGTCTGTGGAACACCGTTGTAAACCATGCTATTCGAGAGTTCCTTTCAATTTATTCAGAAGTGGTCTCAGATGATTTGTGAAAATGCCTGTACAATGTGACAAAATTATTCACGTTATGCGCTAGAATAGTGAGGACTGGAGAAGGGGATGGAACAAACGTTCAGGTGGTGTTATTAAAAGTAGGTGGGGAAGGATTTTAATTGACACTAGATGTCCTTTAATCAAACATTTCATGTCACCCTTGTGATAATTTCGGATTGCAGTGTTATATATAAAAAAGGTTAAAGGATTTTGTCAGTCTGAAATTTTGTATGTTACAAAAGTTGAAGACTTCCCTCTTCTTCAGTTGTTAACAGATCTAAGGATATTTTCAAAGTTATACTGTGGCTAATTGAACGCTATATTTTTTGTGCTTACTTAACCTTATGCCTTAAAGATTTTTGCTCCTGAAGGAGATGATAGATTCCAATCCTAGAACCGTATGGTTCTGATTTCGCAACATACAACGATCGCAAATTTCGAAAATCCTTTTCTATCCTTTGCAAATCTAACGCCAATGACACACTTGAAATAAAGAGTATAACGGGAGAGGATCTTTCATTGTTACTATAAGGGGCAGATTATCAAGTCTATTTTTTGTTTTATGGCCGGAAGTTGATGAAGTTAAAATAGCATTAGAGCTTAGATGAAATGTGCTGTAAAACAATCGATTGCGCTTTGCCTACATGTTCGAATACTCGGACACTCTGTATAATTGAAACTTCTAACACGGATGGTGAGCTTTGATTTACACACACGCGTGCAAAATTTGATAGTCTAGCTATAACGGGTCTCGAGATATCGTGCTGACATATATACAGTGGGTACACATGCAGTCATATTTCACACACTTGAGTTAGTAGATTTGCTCACGCTCTGCAGACAATGAACCCTTATTCATAAATTACAAACTCGGTGTATAATTATAATTTTTGTGTTTTATTGCATTTCATGTAAAAAAATCTAAAATTACTTTCTGAAATCATTCTCATAACATAGAGAAAGGACCTTTGTTTGAGTCCTGAGCCACATTGTAAGAGTTTGAAATAGTCCCGTTTTATGTAATGAGGCCTACATATCACATTGGTCTATTAAAATCTTCACGTGAGTTTCGCTTATCTGGTTTTCTAGAAATGACGTCGAGGGAGAGGGGGTTATCCACCCTTACTATGAAGTAATACCGATAGTCACTCCGCCTGCAAGGGCCTAAACGTTTGAAACTCAATTACTTTGTAAAAAGTGTGACACAGAAATATTTTTCAAGATCAACTCTTCAAATTTTTTGATCAACGTAAATTTTACGTATATTCATTCTTCACCTAAAATTTCCCCCTCTAAAATCAGAACATCCCCGAAACCTTGGGGAGAATTATATATTTTACGTCATGTGGGGTTTTGCACGCTACACTTCCTGGGAATGTGATTCTCGACATGTTGTTGTCTTATTTGACCAGTTCGATGCGTTCTGGGTTTGCCCGAAATTCAAAAAGGGAATTTATAGAATCTAAAAAGACTCAAATAACATTACCGAATTGTAGGCACACTTGCAGTCAAAACTAAAATGTTTGACAGAATTTTCACTAAAGTCTAGAGCATTTAATAAATTCAATTTGTTTTACTATATAATATACACATTCATTTCTATGTAAATTTCCTGTGACGCAAGTACAAAATCTTTCATAAATTTTCTTTATTTATAACAACTTAGCAAATTCTTATATTTCGCATTTTTACTAGGATCGGTAAACACTTTCTTGTTGACTAGTTTTTTTGTATAAAGTTTGGACCTGCTTACACAAAAATAGAAGCTGTTGTTATTTTTTAACAAAATCATTAATATTTAAAAAAAAAAAACACAAACATACAGTTAAATATAAATCTTCACAACCTTGCTAAAGCAACCAAAACCAAGATACCGTAAAGCAGAACACCCCTTAGACAAATAGTTTATATATGTTCTGTAAAGTTAAAACATAACGCAATAAATATAAATAAAGGTAATGCATCTACACTAAATTTATTTATTGGATTATTATTATTAAATTCCAAAATATATAGATATTAACGCAAAGAGGGCGCTATCTATTTTCCGAACATTTAAATAAAAAATGCGTTATCCGATTGTTCCGTCTCGATTATCGATTGACGCGACATCGAGTTTGCAAATGGGGGAATCGAAGCCTAATTGGTTAACTCATTACTAGTGGATGATAAATATTAGCCAATCGATACTGATTAAATATCGAACCTCTCTTGCAATTCAATATCAGAGGTACTGTCCGTCGTACAAGTTCGATAGTGTTTAACAAATGAAATCTTGTTTCTTCCGTGTACATCTGTATTGAAGTAGCTTGTCAATGTTGATCACAGTCTGTTCTGTTTGCCCCCTCCACGTTCGGATTTAATTGAATTTCAAGCTTATAATCTGCCCTTTTGTTGCCCTATGAGAACCGGATACGGTTTGGCGCTTTTCGGTGTTTTTTTTACACTAAAATCGACCTTTTACAATCGTCCTCATGGTAGAACTTACTGATCATTTTTGCATAACTTTACCGAATATGACCTTCAGAGCCTAAAAATATCTCTCGTTCCAAAGTTTTTATACATGCTATCTGTTCAGTGTTCTGTACTTGTATTTATTAACGAGGAATTGCTACTGAGGTTCCCCCCCCCTCGTGGTCGGGGGGGGGGGTGGTATTCCGGGGGTCCACGAACATGTACATTCAACAAGTTGTACATTCAATATAGGAATCAATTTTTTTAAACATACAATTTGGAAAAAACATAAAAAATGGTAGCTATTTAATATTGACATTTAAGGTTGATTTTAATGTATTCGATTCAGTTGACCAGCTTCTACGTTGACGAAAATTACGTTCCTGAGTATTTTAAGAATCTTGAACAAAATAAAGTTATTACAGACATTATAAATGTATGTATTTTAAAATGAAAATTAGGTTTTATAAAATAGTGCAGTAAAATTTATCTTAACTTATAACTTTGAAAACTGCAGTCCTTATTTAACAAAATACATTATGTGGAATTTCCAGTCTATCATAATGATTTAAAATCTATCCACATGTGTAAACAGCAAACAGCTCTCATTTTCCACTTCAAAGAAACAAAATAATGAATTTACACGTATATATTTCGTCATACAATTAATATTTGATTTTACGGCTAATACTATTACAAAATTGAGATCTGGTTAATTACGGCCAGTACAGTTTAATTGAAATGTACGTTATAATCATCGGCAATGAGCAGAAATCATTTACTAGTTCACTTAATGAAGTTGCTGATTGTTATGTCGAAATCTCAATCCCATCTTGTGTATGATTTGAAATTTCAAAATCCAGCGTTCCCTTTAGTTTAGCGATTTTTACGGTATGATTTCCTTATATCTATATCAACCGATTTATTTAAATTTTATTTGAGTTTGTAAACTTCCTTAGCTTATATTATGGATTACAGTTTCAAACCTTGATTGTTCCCCATCTGATGGGAGATTCGATGACGGCCTAAATCCAAACAGCAGAAATTCCGTTTTAATCCAACAATCCAAAAGTGCATTCTCACAGGTTTCATTCCCAGAATGAATACACAATCGTCACTTTACCATAGCAGTAATTAATTTAACTCAGCAAGCTGCATTGTTTATTAAATCCACGAAAGGCCTATTTAGCAGTCAAAGCTTTGTCCACGAAACATTTTCCCCGCCAAATAATTAAAATATTTGATGAATCGGAACCAAAGATAATTACGTACCACAAAAATGTGTGTGTCCCGACCTCCTGTTATGACATGTGTGACCACCAATGTACTCATTTCAATAAGAATAATTAATTTGGATTTCAATAATCGTGATTCCAATCAACTGCTATACGTTTAATCTGCGGCTCATTATGCTAGGAGTCATATCACCAACATGTAATAATAGGTGTATTAGATATGCCCGGGTGAGCGCCTATATGCCTGACCTATAAGGTTCGATTACTAATGAATTATTCCATAACGTACGTTCCAGTTATCTTGTTTTTCTGTCTAGCACGTCATCCAATCCGTACTGATCATTAAATTAATTACTTTCAAACACAAAATTTAATAATACATATTTCAAAACAAGAGGAAAATCAAACTAATTATTTTAGTTAAAAACTTTCGTATGATTGTACGAAACGTAACAGTAAAATTTAAAGATCTGCACGAGTTATCACGTTAATGAGATGTACCCAAGTATTCAAAAAATTAAAAAAAAAAACGCCAAGTTTTAAAACAATTATAAAATGCAATATGTAATTGACGAATTTATTTTTAAAATACGTCATTGAGATTAACTATAACTACCACAAAAATATTGTCAACATCCGTTTTACAACGAGTTGTTTATGTGGTTAGATTATTGCCTGAGGTAATAGGTACCGGTAATACGATATCGGGAGAATTCAAATCTTAATAGATCACATTATTTACTTGTTTACTTAAGCCGATAGTGTAACATTTCTCTTGAAATGTTAGGATGGTTCTATAAATTTACTATCACCAGGCAATATATTTACCTACAAAATTAATAAACTTTTTACTAGTTATTTTTTTACAAATGATTGTTAACATTTATAATTGATTAGAAATACAAAGAAAGACGTATACAATTTTGACGAAATCACATATTACATTCTGATATAAATAGCATATGAACGGTGAATCAAGCATTGCAAATTTTGTTTATAACAAGTTACATTTTATTATTGCGCTATATTTTCAATTTTTTGATGGGCCGTGATTACACAAAAGCTACTGATGTAATAGTTTGACAACAGGTTTAACTACAGGTAGCTAATTCTTATTTAAATGAGAACCTCTGAAAAAATATATTTGGAGAAATCCTACAATAAAGCAGACTATTACCTGTAACATTGCCACTTCTGGCACCAGGTACATAAATATCCCTTGAAGAAGAAGTTGGACAAACATTCCTATTTATTTCGAACTTCTGCAACTGTTTCTGCAAGTTAAGCTTTAATAAGTACTGCGGTATTTGGTCCACAAAAGAGGTACCTGCAATTTATGTTCGAAAACAAAGGTTGAGTGAGGGGTGGGGGGTGAGTGGGGGGTAGGGGGTGCGGGAGACATAGCCCGACGCTGTCGGTGTTTCACACTCGTTCAGTCTATCCTGAATTATTATTTTAATTAAAACTGTTGTTTGAAACAGTCCCCATGAATATGTTATGAGGCACAGAAATCGACTGCCCGGGGCCTCCCTACCGTCCGCTTATTGCACACATACTTTCATTACTCTACCTCTTGTTATTAAATAATGTTCCGCAGCCAACACTCTCACTTTGATCATTTTTGGCCAACGGTGCTACTGTGTATATTGAATTTTTTTCCTCTGCGCAGAGAAATTTCGTCCCATATTCTCGTAGTTTTGTAATTATAGAACTTTATAAGTTGTAGGAGGATCCATCCCCCTTACTTCGATTACTTAATAATATTTTACGGCATGAGTGAAGGCGAAGCCTTTTCCTAACACTCCTGAAGGAATAGCTATGTCTCCTATCGTCCTCCTTTGTGACCTTGGGCTAGTGTTTACAATAAATTTGTTTTTTACATTTTACAAAAAATAAATATGCATTAATTTTTTGTGTTACTATGGCTTCTAGAGAGGTCCTGAACAAAACTTTACTGCCAAGAATTGCTAAAATTTAAAAAATTTAAACATTTTTTTCTTTTTTTCTTTTTTTAAATAGCATTTATGGCATTTACTATCCGTTTCGAGGATTCGAGCCTACCTACTTCCTCAAGCGTCAAAAAGATTTTACGACATAGACTAAGGTTAAAAACGCACAAAAGATACATAAAAACTATATAGTGGCAATGAACTTCCCAAACACTTAAGTAAATTTGACGACAAAAAGGGCGTAAAAAAGTATACACCTTGTCCAACAACTGCATTAAGTACATATTTGTGAGAATGAACCCAAGCTATGTAACTGCATCGAGCAGTCAAACGCACCAGGGAAGATGGAGGACTGGGGAGAAAATTTCGATCTTTTTCTATTTACTTTTTAGTAATGTTTATATATAATGTTATTTTGGAAAAACTAAATACATAACTTTTGGTGGTAAAGTACGGAAACATATTATAAGCACGAGTCTGCCTAGTACAATTCAAACCACAAATAGTAATAGTGATAATGCTACAGACATAGGTGGGATATACATAACTTTGGGTGGTAAAATACGGAAACATATTATAAGCACGAGTCTGCCTAGTACAATTCAAACCACAAATAGTAATAGTGATAATGCTACAGACATAGGTGGGATATACATAACTTTGGGTGGTAAAGTACGGAAACATGTTATAAGCACGAGTCTGCCTAGTACAATTCAAACCACAAATAGTAATAGTGATAATGCTACAGACATAGGTGGGAAATTCCAAAAGCGGAAAAATATTAAATAAGACTCGTTGTAATATTATTTTGTGTGTACTTTTCTGGAAAACGGAGCTACGGCTTGCATTTGTATCCAGGGCTATTGGGGGAGGGGGAGAAAACATTTGAGTGACAATATTGCTTCAAGTTTTTTGTCAGTAATTTCAAATAAAGAAAGAAAAACAAGAAAAGTTACCGGTGATATGTGATGTTTTCTAGATTCGTAAAATGTTGGATTGATTCAGGTTAAGTTAGTTTAGGTTAGGTTAGGTTGTATTTTATTGTTAGTTTGAGTTAGAGTAGGTTAGGTCGCGTTGGGTTAGGTTATGTTAGGTTAGGTTAGGTTGTATTGTATTGTTAGTTTGAGTTATATGAGGTTAGGTCACATTGGGATAAGTTGGGTTAGCTCATGTTAGGTTAGGTTGTATTGTATGTTAATTTGAGTTACATTAGATTAGGTCGCGTTGGGTTAAGTTAGGTTAGGTTATGTTAGGTTAGGTTATGGCAGTTTACGTTAGGTTAGGATAGGATAGTATAGGATTGGTAGGCTAGGCTAGGTCAGATTGTCATTTTATATTAGGTTAGATTATGTTAGGTTAGGTTAGGTTATGTCAGTTTACGTTAGGTTAGGATAGGATAGTATAGGATTGGTAGGCTAGGCTAGGTCAGATTGTCATTTTATATTAGGTTAGGTTATGTTCATTTGGGTTAGGTGGGATAAGGTGTGTTAGGTTTGGTTGCGTTAGGTTAGGTAAAGTTTGCAGTGTTTTCAGTTACAATTACAATGAGTTTACATTGAAGTAGAGTAACCAAGTTAATTTAAATTGTATATTTTTGTTCCAGGGATCGTTGATACCGGCTGCGTTTACTAACGGTTATCATTGAGAACCAGGTAAATGTTGTTGTACGTTTACTTTATCTCATAGTATCATTAGTGACATATGGCTCATTACTCATTTGAAGAAGAAATTTTGCAGCATTTTACAATCAAGACAATACAGGTTTTTTAACAAGTTAATGTTTTTTGTTACATAATGTTTGAATGTTAGTAATAAAGTTATTCCTACAATAAAACAAGTTATAATGTGCCTTTTGTTTGTTTCTTCTATGTTTTTAAAATGTGTTTCATTAAATTTGTCATAATATTTAGATTCTTAAGTATTATTTCACAATCCTAATACGTTTTACAATTTGTATATAACTTACTGCTAATGACATGCGTAATAATGGAGTGTATAAAACACCATACTGTAATAAGAAACTCTAGGTTAATTACAGTTTATTAGTTTAATTCTATTAAGTCTGTCATAAAGGGATTTGTCAGTGGATATCTCGTAATATTAAAATCATTCACTCTTAATATGCCAAGAAAATTATTGTTTTAATTAGCAAATTTGTTTTTTAGTTCGAGATTTCTTTAGAAAAGAGATGTAATAATTTATTTATTGAGTCCATCATTGCTTTAACCGTTTATCATTAACATTACCGAATGTTAGTTTGTCAAAGTTCAATGTATATTTCAAGGTATTTTTGGGTGCTTGTACAGTTTTATTTTAAATGGAATTGCGATCAGTGGTCGAGTAACTCTGACGAATGTGGGCTATTAAATACATTTTCTCAGGAAACGTTTATTTTATATCAATAAGGTCACAAGTCTACTTTGCGAATTAGATTTCTCTTTCTGACATTTGGATATGGATGGAATCAATATAAAAGGAACTAACACTAAAACGGAAAAAAATATATAAAATGCTGTTTCCAACCATACTGGTTTATGACACTTTATATGTTTTAATTGGCTACTTGACTTTGAAAAGACTTTGTACTTACAGTGTTTAAGCCTCCCAACTACGTTACCATTCGGTAATAACTGCGGTTTACCAAATAATTAATTTGTGGTTATGTTAGCTCAGAACTTCCAACAGGGATTACTTAACCAATGGTTTGAGTGGTCAAAACATCTCTGGGTTTAAAGAAGAACCCTGAGGAAAAATACCAAATTCCCAAACCTAACTCCAATCTTTGAACAAAGGAAGTTAAAGCATTCGAATTAATTTATCGTAGTGTTAATATTTTCAAAATGCCTGCATAAACAGAAGAAAAAGGAGGAAATATATAATTAAGAGAGAAAACATGCGACAATATGTGCTCTAGTTTCAAAATCAGAACTCTCTTCATTCACTCAACTCTCCCAACATTTAAAGATCCATCATGAAGAAAACGCGATTTTGACCTCTACCAACACGACCTTCTCTGGAGTATTAAGTCAAGCTTGAACAACTGTTTACAGCTCGATACTACGTCCAGGCCTACTACTAAAATATGCTGTAATGCATAACTAGGGACTTCTGTTGAACGATTATAATTACTAATATATGGAATTATAATAAATGGAACTTCTATGTCGGGAACGAAACACATCCACATACATCACGGAACGAACCATATCACGCATGTTCGCTCTGTGGCCACTAGGGCCTGGACTATCGCGGCCATTTTGATGTCAGTGCGTTTCTCTTCTCCGTTTGGTGGCTATCCAAGCGTGTTAGTGACATGTTATTGTCGCTCCTTAAAGTGACTACTCTTTGGCGGGCTATGCATGTATGTTTTGCACGGGGAAAAATTTAATCCTGGATGAAAATTAGTCTTTCTGTGAATTATAATTATAAACTTTCCTTAATTATATTGGGTGCTACCTTACATTCATTTAAAAAATAAATTACCTCAAAACAAATTTTACGTCAAAATCAATAATTGACTTTTTAAAATAAATAATTAACAAATGAAATATGACAATTCCAAACGATAAAACATAACTACAACGACAGATTGAACAATAAATGCTGCGTTTACAAGACATTTAGCAAGATTTTATTCCAGAATCTTTATTTTTTATTTCAGTTATCATAATCTCATAATTTTATTTTAAAAATATAATGACTATGAAAATGAAGTAATTATTTCGGAAGTACAAGATTATAATGGAAATGATACTTACTAAATTATAGAAAATTAACAATAGTAATGAAACTGTATAAATATTTATTGCTTTAATATTTATGTCAGCGATCAGTGTAATATATGAAATGTAAACTCATAGAAGTATAAAACTTAAGTCATTAATAGAAGTATAAAAACTAGCTATGTTAAAGGAATTAGTTTCACATATTGTTTTAAAATAACCATTTAATAATTAGTAAACGTATTTTTTCAAGATATATATGTTCAGGAAGTAATCATTTCTGTCGATCAGTCTCACGGCTACTTTTCCATTTTTTATATTCATTGGTGTGTTTACGTAAAATGATGAGATAAATGTTTATGATGTGAAAAAGTAGGAAGTTGCGAGGTCTTTCCCTAAACTTTAATGTTCACCAATATAAAATATACCTTAATGGACAGAATTTGTCATAATATTTTGTTTTTCTTTCTATAGAAAAGTGGACTGGCGACACTCATAAAAAATACATAGACTTTATATAGATGGACTGATGCCAGGAACTATATATTGTTTGGTGTGAATGTGAAGTTCCTACTGAGTCGAAAAGGAAGGAAGGACGCTAAAGTAGAGAGTTGTAGTAAGTTTTGAAAGAAATCGATTCGGTACTTGATGACGAGTTTTAAATAACAAAATATTAAACAAACACTTCTAAATAATGAATACAGTGAAATGTTTCAACAGTAAAGTTTTTATTGCATTTTTATCAGGTATTTGGATAGAGTAATATTATATTTGTAGAAGTATTTCTTTGCAAAACATAAATTCATACACGACACCAAAGAAGAGAGTGCCTCGTTGTATGACAGTAACACTTTAAGCCTGAAATGGGCATGAACAATCCAAAATGAACACTGAACACAAGGTTACGTAGGAAACAAGATCAGACTGGGTTGTCTTAAGAATTTGTATCAAAACCAAGAATAAATTTTGGTGATAAATTTAGTGAGGAATAGCCAAAAACTCAATGGCAGTCAAAAACCCTCTCGTGATACACAGAGAGAACGTTTTTATTACACTGGTGTTGCAGAACATGTGGACGTTCTTTACATGAAACATTTTCGGAATTTTAATACACATGGAAGGTCGAAATTATCGGCAGAAAATAACACATGTGAACCTAATTATCACTGCAATGATTTAAAGCTGTAAATCTTTGTTGAAGAAAGCACAACATATAAAGAATCCACCCTAAAAGTATATTTTAGGGCTGCATGTTCTAGTGGATCAATTTAACATTCTTAAACTACACATTTTGCTAGGATTAAACCAACTTAAAAAAGTAAGAGTAATATTTAGAAAAGCCGGATTCCTCAAAAACGGTAATTCAGAAAAGATACATTTTAAATTGGTCCCATGATCGCAATGAGATGAACTAATTTTTCAAATGGTATAATGTAAATAAAGCTAATCGTTTCACATTTTTCAATAAATTAAGACCACAAGTGATCATTTCCTTTGTTGGATTGGGCGGTTTCATATACATATAGAACATTTTAACTTAACCTGAAACTTCGTTACATTCTATTGGGCCTTTAATATTACGTTATATTATGTCTGCACTTTAGTCTTAAAATTTCGACTCTTATGTAGGAACACTGTTGAAAAATATATTGGTTATAAAAATGGACAATTTTGGACACTTGCAATTTTGGATATTTTAGTTCTACCGCCTATTTTGGTACCTTCAGGTTTTGCCAGTGTGGATACAACAAAACCATTTTCCATTCAGTTAGCCTAGATCCTTTTAGATCCGTGGATTTTACTAGTATGACATGGACTTATACTAAAAAGTGTTACTTATAAAATATAAGGTGTCTTTTGATCAATGGTTGTGTAGCCCCTGAGGCATGATGTCATTTTCAAAAAACTGTAATTAGCTTCATTAAAATAAAGAGAGTCGATTCAAGGAGATACGTTAGTATCAATTGATTTTTGCGTCTAATGGTTGTTTGGATTCTAACCACAACTAAGTCTTAGGTCAAATGTTAACACAGATTGGTTGTGTAGGTATGCATTTGTAGAAGTCAAATTCCAAACGAAAAGATTAATAGGACACAGTTATAAATAGGATCGGCATCTCTTTTTAATAAAATAAACGGGTATCACGGAGTATCAAAAAAGCCTACACAGAATGTAAACCTTTAACCTTTTGATCCCAAAATCAATTCAGCTCTTCCCTGGATCAAACGGAACGTATATCACAAATTTGTAGCAGATTTTTGAAACCCACTACTTCTTCCACAGACAATAAGTCATAGTATAGGTAATCCTGGAAATACTTCATTGTGGTAACCTGTAAACCATTTGGGTTTTTGAAATCTCTGGATGCTCAAAGTAGAAGATGCCTAGGGCTTCGTCATTCTTTGAGGTGTGGAAATCACCTTCGTGTAGCCAAAGTCTTAGAACAAGCAAAGTAAAAACAGAACGATCCCCTATGTTTCCCAATGTGACTTAAGAAATCATGCAATTTCATAGTTACGATGAAACAAAAACAGACATTTTCAACATCTGCTCGAGTTTTCTGATCAGTCCATGAGAGGAAAGTTCCATACGCAAACATCCGGGAAATAAATTTTACATTATCTATGAAGAACGAAGTAGCTGTGGTTTATCTTGGTCTTCCTTATTATTCCACTCAGGCATTTTACGTGGTATTTTCTATCCAAGTGTTTTTTGTCTTTTGACAAAATACTTTTCTAATCCGGTCTAAACAACTTTTGCTCTCATGCAGTTTAGCAATTCCCTTAATTTTTCAATGATACGGTCGTTCAAAATTTTGAAAATATAGTCTATCCTACTACATTTTCAAGAATGCAGAAATACCATTTGAAAAATCTTCTTGTCCATTGTACATTAAACTTATGTATCAATATATGTATCATCACGACAGCGATGCCAACCGTCTATTCGTGCGTCAGATATTTCCATGGTAAAATAAACACTAAAATAAAATCATAAAATTCTACAGAACGGGTGGTAGTAGCTGTTTGCATAGTGCGACTACAGGTAAATCACCAAGGTGCAAAAAACTCATGACATAGATGGATGTCATAGATATGCTTCTTGCGCAATATTACTGCGGACAACAGAATAAATCAGGAACAATATAAATATGCGTAATATTACGTCCGAAAAGGGGTTAATATCATGTTTATAACAAATATAACAGAACTTTGTATCCAGCACTGTATCTTGATAGCCTAGAAGCCTGTAATCTGTTTGTACTGTAATAAGCGCACAACCTACTTCGTGGACTAGGTAGATGAATTTCCTCTAAGAAAGAAGTCGACCACTAGGCGCATCAATCATGGTGGGAGTCGATTGGGACAGTATCAAAAGGGTTAAAGAATGAAGTAATCTTTTTTCTTGAGGTCACTTTTTTCTCGAAACACAAATCATAAATAATATTATAAATAAATAAATGTTAAAATCATAAATAATATCATATATATATAGTAAATAATATAATCAGTGTCAGGTTACAAGACTTAAAAACTAAAGTCACCATCTCTAATACAAAAGTTGGTCTTTGAATCACATTTAACTGTATTATAATATTAAATGATTTATTTTAAGTGTAATAAGAAAAGGCAGAGCTAAGAAAAATGTAACGTAGCTATGGTGGGAAGAGTTTATTCAATTTGAAGGTTGAATTTAGCTCCAGTTCATTTATCTGTTAGTGCAGCATCTGGAATATCCAGACTCCAAGAGTCAAGTGTGATAGAGTCATATTCCAGATGTTCCACTTATAGGAAGGTTAACTAGAGCTAACTCAACCAACATTCAGAAGAAAAATTTGATCTGAAGAATGAATTATTTAGCTGATATTTTATCCCTTTTGGTACCGTACTACTTCGATCTTCCAGCGAAAATGCCACACCTGCCGATGATCAAATTCTTTCTTAGAATTCTTCTTCTTTTAGAAATTTCATTTCATCTTGAAGATAGTGGACATTGATTCCGCGAAATATGTGGCCCTCAGCTGACTATGAACCAATACGATTTTTCTAGGAGGTCCTGACGATTATCATAATTTTTACCAACATAATTTCTACCTACGATGCATGATCATAACTTGGTGAATGTGCCCGTAGGCTGGTATCTACTTTAAAATGACGTTTGGGTACAACCAGATCAAATGTTTCCACAACCAAAGAGTAACAAACGAGTATGAGAATCGCATAAAGCAAAAACGCTATATTTCTGAAGGTGGAAAGATTACTTTCAACTCACTGCCGGGAAAAAAATCAATGAAGTGAGTTCCGTCATTTACAAAAGTACATTACCGAACAGTAATCACTTAAAAGTGAACACAAAGTACGGAGTCTCTCTTGTGACCGGGAGGTAATTTCAAAATTGATAAATAATAAAGCTGCGGATAAAAGCGGGCCTGAAAGGAGTCGGAATCCGCTTCACATGTGTTTGATTTGTACTTTGTGCAACTGATACAGCCTCTTCCGACCATCACGCATATAAATTAGCCGCTTTGACTGAAGGGGTGGAAAATGGAAATACAGTGAAATTACAGGTGCAAAGCAACCTAGATTAAAACTATAACAAAGGGAATGGAGTAGGTTATTACAAGAAACACAGGCTTTCAAAGGCCCACCTTTCTTTTGTGGGTTTACAGTAACAAGTAATTCTGATTCGCGGAGTGCACCTTCATTCTCCCATTTATATGGCAGTGACTCCATTGTACGTCGGGGGTCAATCTCTTTACCAGCCGAGATACGGACTGTACACCACAGTACTAAACGACTCTTATGTACTCGGCGGACTGACAATCCGTTTCGGTTCGGCTCTTGTACTTCTCCCATTTATATGGCAGTGACTCCATTGTACGTCGGGGGTCAATCTCTTTACCAGCCGAGATACGGACTGTACACCACAGTACTAAACGACTCTTATGTACTGGGCGGACTGACGATCCGTTTCGGTTCGGCTCTTGTGCTTCTCCCATTTATATGGCAGTGACTCCATTGTACGTCGGGGGTCAATCTCTTTACCAGCCGAGATACGGACTGTACACCACAGTACTAAACGACTCTTATGTACTGGGCGGACTGACGATCCGTTTCGGTTCGGCTCTTGTGCTTCTCCCATTTATATGGCAGTGACTCCATTGTACGTCGGGGGTCAATCTCTTTACCAGCCGAGATACGGACTGTACACCACAGTACTAAACGACTCTTATGTACTGGGCGGACTGACGATCCGTTTTGGTTCGGCTCTTGTGCTTCTCCCATTTATATGGCAGTGACTCCATTGTACGTCGGGGGTCAATCTCTTTACCAGCCGAGATACGGACTGTACACCACAGTACTAAACGACTCTTATGTACTGGGCGGACTGACGATCCGTTTCGGTTCGGCTCTTGTGCTTCTCCCATTTATATGGCAGTGACTCCATTGTACGTCGGGGGTCAATCTCTTTACCAGCCGAGATACGGACTGTACACCACAGTACTAAACGACTCTTATGTACTGGGCGGACTGACGATCCGTTTCGGTTCGGCTCTTGTGCTTCTCCCATTTATATGGCAGTGACTCCATTGTACGTCGGGGGTCAATCTCTTTACCAGCCGAGATACGGACTGTACACCACAGTACTAAACGACTCTTATGTACTGGGCGGACTGACGATCCGCTTCAGTTCGGCTCTTGTGCTTCTCCCATTTATATGGCAGTGACTCCATTGTACGTCGGGGGTCAATCTCTTTACCAGCCGAGATACGGACTGTACACCACAGTACTAAACGACTCTTATGTACTGGGCGGACTGACGATCCGTTTCGGTTCGGCTCTTGTGCTTCTCCCATTTATATGGCAGTGACTCCATTGTACGTCGGGGGTCAATCTCTTTACCAGCCGAGATACGGACTGTACACCACAGTACTAAACGACTCTTATGTACTGGGCGGACTGACGATCCGCTTCAGTTCGGCTCTTGTGCTTCTCCCATTTATATGGCAGTGACTCCATTGTACGTCGGGGGTCAATCTCTTTACCAGCCGAGATACGGACTGTACACCACAGTACTAAACGACTCTTATGTACTGGGCGGACTGACGATCCGTTTCGGTTCGGCTCTTGTGCTACAGTTTTGATCCTGAATGATATCGATAATAGCTATAATAGTACTACGAATGTAAATCTACTTATAAACTGATTTAACTGAAGGCATCAGGATTTCCGGACAATTGCCATCGTTCAGTAATAAAAAAACCACAACTGTTCGAGATCCGCAATTCGACCTTTTTCCTGAGCTTCCAGAATGTTGTGATCTAAGATCATTAAAATTAAAAGTTACAATTCCAAACATCTAACAAAAGATGCCACTATAGTCACAATTAACTTTTCTATTGTTCTTTACAATAATAAATAGTGTAAAATATATCAGTATATCTTTATTTCACTAATTTCAGGTACACCTTACGTTGTAGCTTATTCATTTACAGCCGTTAGCTTAAATATTATCAGATATAGGTATATTAAAATTTTGAATGGTAACTGAAACAGTGGCGGACATTTTAACATAGGTATTCCAAAAATTTGAATTACGTCAAAGTTTAGAAAAGAGGTCAAGGAAAACACTTCTTAGAACTACTGAATCTTATTTATTTTTGCCCTATAATGAACTTTCGTAGAAATGTGAAATAAAAGTATAAACTTGTGATAGTTGACTAAAATGTTAATACCGCAAAGTTGCCAAGATGTTTTCTTCGTTAATATAAAAAACAGACACTAAAATTAACTTTTTTGACATAAAATAGTACATATCTAAACAGTAAAATACTGACTCTGTAATAAAACAGCAAAAATCTAAGGAAGACAAAATTTTTTGTTCCTAAAATAACCGTTTAAGGGTTAATAATAAAATAACAAAATTTATTTTCAATTATATATATTTCAAGATTATTTTAAATCCTACACAATTATTGTAATTTATTTATGAATCTAAAAGTGAACTTATCGTCTTTAAAACAGTCAGGATGTAAGTGTATAAAGTTATTTTTTATTTTTTTTTTTATTTTGTAACACATAATTTTACATAATCATGGCCCCACCAAGTCAACATGACTTATCGGTGAGGTCCATAATGAAACTTAAAAAAAGCAAGATACAAAATTACAGTTTCATTAATTATTTGTTTTGATCAGTTTATAGTTCATGCTTTTTCAAGAAAATGTTATATTGCTCTTTGTGTGGCTGTGGTGCTTCTATAACTCCAGATTTTTAAATATTGGCATTTTATATAGCATTAAGGGGATAATACATACATTATTCAGAGTTAATTTATGTCTCTGCGTAATGTCTCTTGGATTTATAATTAGATATAAAATAGAGATAGCTATGATACGTAAACTAATTACTCATAACTAACTTACGTGTTGCTTTTCAATTGGTAGCTCAGTTGACTTTAATAACATATCCTTCAAGAAATACCAAAACGCTCACAGTAGCATAGTGGTAAGTCTGCACTTCTCTATCCGAGAGGACTTTGCAAATGGGTTTTACCGTTTTCCTATAAATCTATTTAGTATGGTAAATACAAATGCCGATATTATTATTAGATTTACGAGACATAATTTGATTACTCATAACTAACTTACGTATTGCTTTTTTTCAATTGGCGGCTCAGACGACCTTAATAACATATCCTTATAAAAATATCAAAACGTTCACAGGAGCATAGTGGTAAGTCTGGTATATATGTAGTCTGGTAAATACAAATGCCACCTGAGTATAAAGATCCCTATTAAAAAACAAAATTATAAATGAGACCGTTGAAATTTTAAACAGTTTTGGGTGGACTTGCCATGTATACCACGGAAACATAGAGCTAAGCGAAATATAAACAAAACACTGCATGATAACTGTATGTTGCTATACTTTTGATTTTCTACGCTATTCCTTGAAATAAAATATTTTTCAGGTTTTGCAAATTCTTCAATAAGATTTTGAACAAATTATAGTTTCGCTATAAAATAAAATTTAGCTACCGGGAAAGATTTACAACATAACCGAGGCTTGCCACTGCAAAGGTCTGCTATTTCCCTATTTGTTTTTATGTGGTGAAATTTTGTGATCGGTGTTTGTGATTACATTATCACGGTGTGAAATAATTTACCAACATTTGTTACTTTTCAAAAAAAAACCCCGCTGAGCTGCTTTAGAAGGACTCGGTGGTTTATCTCATCACTGAGTCGTCCTCCACAGGCAAGTAAACTACTGATCACTGGTTAAATTTCAAAATAAAACAAAAAGTATGGAGATCAAAATTTAAACTACTGTTTTTTAACAGTTTCATCTTCAAAGATTAATAAAGGGTAACCTTAAAAGAATGATAAGTTTGAAACACAATGCCGTATTACGATATATTAGGTAAATTACAGTTTTCAAACTATTGAACTTCTAGTATCGTCATTCTTCACTTTATTCACTGGAATTAATAAATATACTTAAAACATCCTTATTTTGTTACAATAGGATGTTCTCATAAAGCGCGCTTTAAAAGTCGCAAACTAAATGGATTAAAAGTCACTTTTAACTGTACAAATTTAATATAGAATCATACATACTAATCCCTTGTACTAATTTAATATATAATCATACGTATTAATCCCTATAGTGTGGACGCCCGGTAGAGAACCAAATGTTTATTTACTAACGATTTGAAACTTCAGCTAAATTATTTAATTTAGTTATAGTATTCATTCACGGATAGCATATTGTATTCCAAACCTATCTGAATTAACACAGTTCAGTACTTAGGGTGTAAACAATTTTATGCCTGCAGACTGTACGTCAAATCAAGATTAATATGGTATCTCTATCATTGTTGCAGGTGTTCAGACACTTATATTGCAGAGACTATTCTAACTCGTGTTTCTGAGAGTATGCAAAGTCGCCATTGCAGGTGTTCATGACTCAGGTTTCTGAGAGTATGCAAAGTCGCCATTGCAGGTGTTCGTGACTCAGGTTTCTGAGAGTATGCAAAGTCACCATTGCAGGTATTCATGACTCAGGTTTCTGAGAGTATGCAAAGTCGCTATTGCAGGTGTTCGAGACTCGGGGTTTCTGAGAGTATGCAAAGTCGCCATTGCAGGTGTTTGAGACTCGGGGTTTCTGAGAGTATGCTAACTATGCCGTCGTTGCAGGTGTTCGTGACTCAGGTTTCTGAGAGTATGCAAAGTCGCCATTGCAGGTGTTCGAGACTCGGGGTATTTGAGAGTATGCCTACTGTGCCGTCGGTGCAGATGTTCGGACACTCAGGTTTCTGAGAGTGTAGATCAGTCGTTCTAGGTGTTTACACTCTCACGTAAACTCTGTCTTTGGTTGTAGGTATTTGGAAATTCTGGTTTCTGAGAGTGTGCTTACTCGCCAAAGCGGGTGTTCGGACACTCTGGTTTCTGAGAGTGCATCGCAGGTGCTTGGACACACCCAAGTTTTTGAATGTATGCTAACTGTATCCTTGTTGCAGGTGTTTGGACTCTCAGGTTGCTGAGACTGCTGTCGGGTCGTCATCTGATCACCTGTTCTCACTCACTCTCACACCCTGAGACCGTCTTACCACGAGTCCTCTGCTAACCTAATCATAACTAATCATAAGTATACACTGCACTATGTCAGTATATATGATAATATACTTAGCCTTCACCCTGTACAATGAACACCCTTGTCCTATTCTTATGCCCATGTCCCACTTACTCGTAAGTTGTAAAGAACTTTTTAAACCTGCTGCAAACATTAAATTGATTTCGATTGTGGTTCCCTCGAATCCGAATCGGAGTTGTAATTTCGAATCCGGCTTGACCCCAGCCCCGTGTGGACTGGAAAGCGTGTCACAGCACGAAACTCTCGATGTTAGAATACACTGTGTACGACCTAGTTTAATGTTTGTAAGCAACAGTACAATAAATCACATACGTACAGTACCATAATTGTATTTTTAAACAATACTTAACTGGTCATTGTTGTTGTTATGAAATTATTTTAAGTTATAGAAGTGTTTTCAATTGTTAACATTTGACTCAAACATTGTAGCATAAATGAATGTTATTGTTTTTGTTATTATTTTCGTGAGTCTGTTCGATAAGGGTTCAGAGGAAAGAGCCAACATCTAGTGGCCGGAAATCATTCGCTGTTTACAAGTTGATTTCCCTTTTTTCTCGACTGGAACTGTGTTTGCCCACTAAAAGTGTTGTACGGTTCTTGTAGGTTATTGTTACGATCTCGGTTTTTGTTACACGGTTAACGGCTAAATTGATATTTTATATATTTACAGGGTATACTGTTTAATGGTGGAATACAGGAGATTTTTTAATTGTAAAGATATCCCATACGCAGGCTCTTTTATGTCTCGATATGCAAACGACTTTATGGACCAATGCGGTTAGAGAAGAAGTTTATTCCAGTCTTTAAACTGCGATTGTACTTTCGTTCACTGTGTTAAAAGGTAGTCGACATTAGTTCAACTGGTTCCGTTACTTTCATAGCATTGAGTGTATTGTTTCTTTGGATGACATGTTTATAATTGGGTGACACTATAACTATGGTCCCAGTGTGAAATTTTTCCCATCTATACGTCACGTTCCGGGTGTTTGGGTTCAACTGTAACAATGCATGGAACTCGTTTTATTTTGTACTTAATACCAAATCAAACTGTAGACATTGATTTAATAGCAGTATACGACGTTTTGAAAATGCTTTATCAAATCACTGTACCACTTAAATTTGTATTGGGGAAGCTATACATTTACTTGGTTAAAATTTATTTTCTTTCAATTTGAATCGGTTCTGTACGGGAATCTAAAGTGGTTTATAAAACGTTCGCGAAGTTTCCATTGTTATAAAACTGAAAACTGACAGAGCACAAATTGTTCGCCGGGTGCAAAATTAAAGTTCGCCTAATTAAAAGTTATTTACGGGGTGTTTTCTGTTGTCGAGGTGGCAGCCCTTCTTCGTTGCTTGCTCTCATGGGCGGATCACCTCAAGGGCTCTCATTGTGTCGCAGTTCCCCCCCCCCCACCACCCCGCCCACTCGACCGTCGCCACCCACTTTATAAACATACGTCGACCAAGCTTAGTCTTTGTTTTGTAGGCATCTGTCGATTCGAAGGCCTAAATATAAATTTATATGTAAATTGCAATAGAGTGGTGTACGGATGTAGGAATTAGAGTCAGAATAGACCAAAACCATCGAACAATCCGTTGCGACGTATCCGGTCCTCCGCCTGTAAAGTAAGCTAGGGTAGCTAGCGGCGGGTCGGGCACAGGCCTCCGTTCGTTGATTATTTAAACACATGATTTACCTTTTGTAAATAAGTTATAGGAATGGTTGCACTAGTTTCCTTAGATTCGGCATTTATTGAACCGCTGCGCGCCTCTTCATACTCTCTTAGTTCGTTTTGAACTGTAAATATCCACTGTTCTCCCCGAACCAAAATATTACGTATAAATGTAGCTTATAGTGGCCCCCTACTACAGCTGTATCGATATATGATATCGACTCTGAAGACGCTCACTTACCCCACGGATCCGGCACCTACAGCTGTACACGTCTAGAGTGGTCGTGCCGTGTCGTTATTATCGTATATATACACATAACTGGCATACGGAATACTATAACGTGATACTGTACCGTAATATCTCGATAAATGAGCAATAGTCCGGGTTGAATGTGTCGGGTCGAGACGCCGTGTCGGCCAGTAGATTACCTTCGTACCCACCCGTTCCTGCGGTCCACACCCACGCCCCCGTAATATAAGACATACAAAGCAATACTATGTTAACATAGAAATAGATTTTACAAAGCAGTTCATTTTAATGCTTTAACATAAATTATTGGAAGTGATTTTAGATGAAAATGTATTTTGATACTATGGTACTCCGTTCAGTGTTGTAAGTAGGTATCGCACTTTGGTGTGCTCTTGCTCTGTGGACCTGGTTATTTTTGTTCTTCAAAGTGGTGTCGTTTAAATGTTGGCTGGCAGCATTTTAGTCCGACCGTGTACTGATGGTTTATTGCAAAACGGTGCGACCCACCGTTCGCACCTGTATTCGGCCCTGTGCCCTTAATTTCCCCACACGCGTTTTGAGATGCACGATGGATCGGTTCTCCGGAGAAATTGCACTTAGAGAAACATTTTAATAACTCATAAGCGCCGGATATTCAATTCAAGCATCCGATCAATTAACCTGCGCGAGAGGTCCCACCAATTGTCGCCCCTAATGGATTTGCCCTGTTTCTTAAATCACTCGAAAATTGTGTTTCAATTATTCAGCCCGTCAATTCCTTTCGTCCACTTCTTTATCTCGATTTGTTAATTTATTGTGAAAAAAATTTAAATGTGAAATTTTTAAACCACGATTAGTGAACGCCTCCAGATATTTTTAAAACTTTAAAGTTTTTTAGTGATATTCTAAAGACGAAATTTCACTTATTCAACTCAGAAATTCTTTTTGTTTACTTCGTTTTTGGTAATTTATTTAAAACACCACATAAATTGCCACGTTAAGCCCATAATGCGAACTGATTATTTTTATGTACGAATAAAGAAATTAAATAAAATGTTCAGTAATGAAAAATTATACTATTACTAGTAAGCGCTAAAAAATGATTAAGTGTTTCTGTAGTGTTTCAATTGGTGATTCAAAAATTAAGCTTAACAAGCTGTTTCACAACTGCAACAAACAAGGAGAACAATAAATTGGATTGTATGTGAACCCGATTTTGATTAAAAGGCAGCCTTTTCGGCTACGCAATTGTTAAATCCTTTTTAAAAGTTATAGAAATTTGCTTCTAAAAGGCTAAAATATTCAGTGTTCATAAATGTGCCACCCATTTTTAAATTTCCCCACTGGTTGCTTCTGGATTCTAATCTGTTTTTGGAAATCTTTGAAATTGCCGCCAAATTTACGCGGGTTTCTCCTCGAACCCCGCCCAAAACCGTATCAGGTGGCGGACTGGAATGCTGATAGCCGATGGGATGCGTCGTCTTCCAACAGTGGATACGCGGCGACTATCGTGCTGATACCAGCCTGCCGCTTTGCTGAGGAACCCCTCAGAGTCCGTCAGCTTATAACTGTTGTACATATATATCTGTGTCATGCCTGACACACACTGTATCACTTCTTAAGCTATACATATATATATATAAATATAATCATTCTTGAACGGTGGGGCTGATTTGTCTCTTATTGATAGAAAGCGTATAGTAAACATTGTACATATATATTAAAAGCGCATCATTTTTTAAAGCAAAAATGTAAAACTTTCTTTGTATACTTTGTCTACCAAAAATTATTTTTATCTATGAACTGATTGTAAGGTATTAAATTAGATGAAGTACGTATTTAGTAATTTATTTGAATTGTCGATTGTACCATAGTCTGTCCTAGGTTCAGGCCAACCGTCGATAGCTTGTTGTTTTCGGTTATTCACCTTGTGTTATAGGAAAGTCAGTAATAAAATGTAATGTTAATTTTTAATATACAGTGTTATCTTTAATAGACTATATTATTTTTAAGTGATATGTCTTTCAACCCTGGAAAATAAGCGTAGACTTCTCCAATCAAACCTTGACCTGTACTTCAGTTATTCTGGTGAAATAAATGCAAAATTTTACCACCAAATTGTGTTTCTCACAGTTTCTTTATAGTCACCGGAGATTTTGTCAATTACAAGATTTAGAGTTTACTTTCACTTCGGTTTTTAAAAGTTGTGTTCCTATCGTTGCGAGATTTAGTTGTATAGGTTGCGACCTCGAAAGAGGTCGCTTAGTAAGAGTCTATTTATTTTTGCCTCATCAGTTTGGATGGTCAGCATTTCTTCCACCATTTATAGCTAACTTTACAGTAAGATTGTACCAAAGGAAGCAAAAGGAATTAACCTAGCATTTTAGTCTAGAGTACGTTTAGTTTCGTCAGCCTGGTCGGGAGTGTTAACATGTTTAGGATCGTAAGCAAAATTTTAAAAATTAGTGAAACGAATTTTAGTTCCTGTATCAAAATACCAAATGGAAGTATTGGGTTCCTAGCCGTTGTTTCACTATTTTCCAGGATACATTTACTCCATATCAATGAGCCAGAAACTGTTTTACGAAGTTTCATGATATTGTGATACAATTAACTAGCTAGCTTATCTTTCTATGTTATATTTTTGTTGCCGATGATTGTACAAACTCCCAGTAAAGAAGAAAATATTTTTTACAGTTACTTTAGATTTAGATTTGTTTACCCCATTCATTATAGACATAGTTTGTTTATTGTAGCGGACATAATAAATTAACACCCCTTCAATATACGTAGGACGCCATCTTGTATTTTATCGGAGTATATGAAGAAACTGAACATATCACATGTTATAACCCAGTGGGAAATATACAGCAAACAATGGCATTAATTCCGGTATTTTCAAGATCGGTTGGGTTCTCTTCAAAATGTCATCATAACCGAGTAAGCAATAAATAACGTCATATGGTAGTTTAATGAAACACGTCATGATTTCGTATTTTGCAATAAAAACGTTATTTTAAATATTAATTTTCTTTTAATGTCATCACTGATGGTTTATTACTGAATTGATCATTTTTTTGAAAACACCCGTTTTATTATTGCCACTTAAATGAACCAAAAGGATGATAATTTTCAATAGAAGCAGGGAGCCATGAATTTACTGTGTATTTTCCAGTTTATAAATTGTATTCTAATTCTTTTAATCATAATATTTTTAAAAGTCGGACTATTTTTCATATAGCTACCGAACCGTGTTCTGGTTGATGAGTTAGCATGTCAGGACTTGTGAGAACTTAGTTTTTCATTCGTCTGTAAACCCCCCACCCCCCCTCCCATCCACCGAACATGTACGCTTGCTGGTGTCTAATACCATATTCGTCTGACAATATTAATTGATAAAACTAAATTCTATGTAAAAACTGTTGTGTTGGTTATTTTGTTTTTGTAATTTGTATGAAAATATAATCGTTGGCCTTACTATCTGTTTAAATGTTTCTTTTTTGGAGAATTTAATAATAATAATAGGTGTTCTTAAATATAGAGCTCAGTGTAAATTATATAAAGAGAGAAAAAACACAAAAAATATAACTGAAATTGACGTTAACTTAATGTGACATATTGTAAAGTACAGTTAAAGCTTATACTCGTCTCACGTGCACTAAGTGTAGTCCCAGGTAGACCTGTAGGAAGCTTGCAATTGTGGCTGTCCTAGTCCGAGAGTGGTTCACATCTTCGCCGAGGTTTTATCATTTCCACATCCATCAATCGAGTAGTCGGGTTCGAGGTCCAGTCCTGGACCGGACCTCGCGAGTGAGTGAGTTCCGAGCCTTCAGCTGGTCTGAAAAGGGCTTCAAAACGGAAATTCAAAATTTTTTTGGAAAATTCCTCCGATGATTTTCAAAACCTTCTACAGCCACCGATTGTCGAGCTATAGTCTACTGCCCACCCCTCCTCTGTCTAGCTGCTAACGTAGCGGAGTCCTCTTGTTTTACAAATCATATTTCTAAAAAAAAGAACTGTTGTCTATATATTTTTTGAACTATTTTATTATATCAGTATTATAATACCCTACTACGAAGGATGTTAACTTTTTGTTTAGATATGTTTCGGTAACCTTGGAACACCAACTAACTATTTTTTAAGGTTGTGTCAAGCGTAGGTTGAGTTCGAATTGTATTCTCTGAGTTTAGTATGAGTTAGTTTATTATTGAATGTTACTATTGTTATTGTACATTTTGTGAATACTCCGGCAGCGTTTGTGTCGCGGTGTCGACCCGACTGTTTGCCGGCCACGACCCGACGTTCTGATATTTTGTACTTATCTCCAAGATTGAATCGCACACCTGTCAAGTACTACTCACTTGCGGTCGACGAGCCACACAAGCGCTGCCCTCTTATTATTATTACCGTTTTAGATTTTCCTCTACTTTGGACATATTTATGTCATAGACAACTCGAACTAGAATAAACGCTAGCAGTAGATCAGAATATTTTGTTTACGGAAGTCTAACAGCCGATTTTTTTACTTAAAAAGACAAATTTTATGGCTGCATATTGCAATAAAAGAAAGCAATAACCCTATTTGTAATGAAGAAAGCTTTTTGGGGGGTATATTTTGTCTTAAGGGAACTTCCCAGGCGGTCGCCTAACCAGACAAGTCAATAGGTCGTTATAGATGAGCCGAGTGGGATGAATGTTCCACATTTTACAAGTTTTTTATGGACCTACTATATATATTACATGTGCGTGCGGCAGCTCTAGTGTGCGTGTGAATGTGTGCGTCTGTGTGTGAATGTGTGTGTGGCCATTGGTTTATGTGCAAGCTTTATATCAACGCTAATAATAAATATAATAACGTTCTTGACATGTGAGTGTATGTACAGTTAGTACCATTGTACATATTATTATTATGATTATTAATTATTATTATTACTATTACATACAAATTAATTCTATATAAACGTGAAGATGAGGTGAAGTCGGTTGGTGCCGTGTGTCAGTGGCAGAATATAAGAACATTGTTCAATGAAACTTGGTTTTATTTCCCCGACCAACTCTCCTATCCCACCTGACCAGCTCTATTTTTCAATAAGGTATTTCACACGTTCTGTTAACTTTCACAGTGCCAAAATATTATCACTGAACAAAGCTTCAATGAAGCCATCGTGCACATCAGCTTTGATAATGGCATTGCTTTCTCAGTTAAAATCAGTTAAAAGCTTAAACTACACTCATGAAACACAAAATCTTGAAAGTCTATGAAGTATAGTTAATTTTTAACGAGGTAACAAAACGTGGACTCACACTGGTAGAATTCTTATTAACATAACTGAGATGATAAACAACTTACTATAACATTCAGCAGAACACTGTATGAACTGACTTGTGTGGACTGCCGCATGGATCAGATCTAGATCCGTTGCTCTTTCTGTTTACATTTTATGAGTTGCAACTTATGTTTGTGGATAAAGTCTAGACAGGCAAGTGTTTGTGAATATGAATTGGTTTCAACAACTTATAAATAAAAGGCTCAAAAATTGTATAATCCAGTTTAAAAGAGAAAAACATTGTCCTCACATATAAAACTTGGCACTAATTTTAAATGTAATGTGAGATGATCGGCTAAACTCCTCAGTTTACCAGGTAAGTAACATTGGGTAAGTATTATTATTTTGGTGCCATAACTGTATGGTATTTAGTTTGCTAAGAAATGTACAAAGCAGTAAGTTAAGTAAATATATCTTTATTATACTTCACAATTTTTACAATTAACTTTATTTCATGCGTCATGACATATCAAAAAAATAAAATACTAGTTTATGGATGGTTGTGTTTATATTTTAAAATTTCACTGTTAGAATTGATGGACTTAACCACAGCATTGGATGTATTATAAGGGTATTATAAAAAACCCTTGATTTTGCGCCCTCAGACAACCTCTTAATTACCACTAATCCACTAATTTTGTGAAGGCAATTGTTCAAATTCCGAAGTTCTTTGCTTCTAAACACGATAGCACTTTTTACCCTTACTTTGCAACATATGTATATCTTTGCCCTTGTCTACCATCCTTGTAAATCGGCGTTATATTGCTATTTCATAGACATTAAGATAATTCAATGCAACTTTACACAACTCTCTGTGGAATTCAATTTTAAATAATTCTGACAGCCATTTATAAAGCGTAAACACTTTATTGAGTTTATACTTAGTACAGCTACCCCAGACTCATGCCATTCTTACAGTATTCTACCATGGAGAACAATAATAGGCAAGGTTACGCAAGACTTTCGGTGTGTTCATTCTAGGTTAAACCTCAATAAACTGTGGTGCGTATCTAGTCCATGCATACCATTTCCAGTCAATGTGTTCAACAAAATCATTATCCAACTTCACGTCAGACGGTTCACCTAAGTGAAACGTTTATGACACTAATCATTTAGAATTGTTTACTCAGAGAATGTTTTGAAACAAGAATATACAGCAATAGATTTGACGTTCAGTTGTTGAGCTTTTGCTACAACAGAGTCCTCTACTTACTGGACCATCTTTCCAAAACGAATCTAGATGAGTTCAATTGGTTTACATAAACGAGAAATAATACTGGCCCCAAAATTGATACCTGGGGAGCTCCATAGAGAAGTCATACTTGTTTTACTGCAAAAGACATCAGCAGTCTGCGTACTAATACTCTCCTTAAGGTAGGTCGGAACCCTCGCGTGAGGCATACCCCAAATACCATGTATCTTAATAGTTCAAGAGTGTCTTATGATGCACTCACAATAAAGAGCTTTCGCAAGATCTGTTATAGCATCAGTAGTGGATTTATTTTTCCTAAAGTCGAATGTTTTTAATCCAAAGTTCCAAATTTATCTGGACAATTCTATCTTTGAACAAGAGCTTTCTCAAATATATTGCTCCAAAGATAGTTTAGACGAGTTGCTTGCTAGGGAATGTGAATGGTTGAACAATCAAAGACCTTGGACTCTGGACCTGAGTTCGAGGTAGCGCAGGTTCAAATCCTGTCTGGGACCTTAGTACTTTTATCGGTACCTTCAACCTTGTACTGTATCGACTCTATCTCTTATTCTGTTTCTTAAGATCCTCACACATGCCAGTGAATGGGGAGGGGCAGAATTCGGCTTAAATTAGGATCGGCCTGTCCTTTTAAAAAAAAGTAATGATGTTGACTGAAGGGATGGTTGTGTATCTTTTTGGAATATTGTTTCATCAAATGATACATTTATCAATTTTGTGAGTGGTTAATGCCTGTGGCATTCCTTTATCAACCAAATTGACACTCCATTAATGTCTCAAGATTTTTCTAATCGAGTATCTGAACAATGCACAATGTGCTCCAAACTCCTCCCAATCGACAAAAGAAAGTTAGGAAATGGTACAGTGTGAGGTTTCCAAATATGTGTATCAGCAAAACTACACTAGTACTAACTCATCTGTATGAAGGACGTAGCCAGCGAGGGGGTTCAAGGGGGCCGGTCCCCTTTCCCGCAAATTTTCAATTATTTTCTTAGTAAACGATTATTATTATTTTAAATAATTCAGTACTACTGACATGTACTGCGGAAAGGTCGTTCTCAACCAACATTTCTACAAATGGCTCAAGAACTTTTTAAGGAACAAAATGGGGCCTTACTTTCTGTCCACTATGGAAAAATATCAGTTGTCTTGCTTGAACTCCCTTCCTCCCTAAATTTTGTTCCGGCTACGTTCTTCATCTGTATTGAATCAATGATGAATCAATATGATCCGTCAATGTGGTAAATTCAGTCTATTTTTCTTCCACTAATTTGGTATAAGCTGCATCCCGAGTATATTTATCCTTTGTATTTGAAAGAGTCCACCAGAAGTCCGTCAAATTTATTTCATAGGTTGAAATCCCTGGAAACCAGCTTGGTTATAAAACAAATGAGACAGTTTTAAAGTGGTGAAACGTAAGAAAATGTTTAAATACACTTTATAATTACAAAGACACGCCACTTTATCATTTAAGAACTAGTCTTAGCTTGTATGATATATGCTCAAAAATACTCGTAATCAGAATTCACATAAATATAGTAAAATTTGCTTTTTTCTCATTATTATTCCAACGATACCAGCAAGAAACATAGACAGTAGGAGAAAGGGACAGTAGCGTAATAGGAAAGGAAGAATAGATAGTTTAGCCACTGGTGTCTTTAATACGGTAGACACCACGTCAAAACATTCACAATTGCATTCTTCAATGGCCTCACTATGGAGAGTTGCCTTCAGTCTACAGATATTAAACCGAAACTACCAATAATACTTATTACTGAGAACAACTTTTTTTAAACTTGACTCAAAATCATAATTTTTCCAGTATCGGGAACAATTAAAAACAATCTAAATTTTAAAACCTTATAAATTAGATTTGTTACTCATAGAATTAAACAAATCGTTCCTAAAAAACAATTTCCAACCGCTATTTCCTAAATTTATTTATTCAATTACATTCTTGTACACAGTTTGGCCTCGCCAAGTTACAAACAAATTGTCGGCGAAAAAAATATTTCTTTACTTTCACTGTTATACTTCTATTGGTAATCATGCATTTAATAAGTGGTGTCGCTTAATCAATTCACTAAACGAAAATACTAATGATGAGTAATTTGCGGTTTAGGGCAGGCATCATGTTTTTATTTATATTTGGAAATTGTACGAGTGCGGTTGGAACTTAATAAAATAATATAACGATTACATAACGAAAACAATATAAATTACATCAATGTGGTTTGATATTAGAAAATAATTCTTATGAGTGCAGTGTTATGAAAGTATGCGTGCATCTCGTATGTCTGATTTTGCTCCTCTTTGTCTGTCTCCAGTCGTGTGCAGTAGTGTCGTCTGGTCGAAACAGTTTCTGGTAATCGTGTGTAGTTAGGTTATGTTTTGTTTTTGGGTTATGTTTGTTGTTATGTTTGCTCACTGAGTGAAGTAGATTTGGTGTCTTTTTCGTGGTCAGTGGGTAAAGTAGTGTGAGTAAATAATATTCTAGTACATTGAGAGTGAATCTGTGTGATGACAATAGTTTTGAGCGTTGTGCAGTGTAGTGGAATGTCGGGGCAGGCTAATGGAGATTGGGTCAGGCTAGGCCTTATTCCTAAGACATCTACAAATGGTAAGTTTTGGCTTTATAGTTGATATAAAGGTCTAGTTGTACTTAACCAAGTGTAGGCTGCCGATTTAAACTTCTTTAGTTTAGTTCAATTTTCGATTTCACTATGCAGCTGATTAAATAGGTTAGGTAGGCTACTATATATTCTGTTAGCCTGCGCCCATAGTCTGTTCTAGGGGTGTGTATTGTCAAATTGCCACAGTTTTCTGATGCCATACTGGGAATAATATTTAAAAAGACCCACAACAAATAAATTAAGTATAACAGCTATTTAAAAACTTACAATTTAATGTTAAATGTGAGAGCGTCACGGAAGGCTGTCCGCCAAACACAAACCGCCTTTTTTGTGATTTTTAAAATAACTAACGTTTTAACAAAGGAGATTATTTAGATGAGAAATGGAGAACTTAAATGGTTTAATGCATTAACACATACACATCAACTAAATTCGTTCGCTATACAAGACTAATTTACAATAACGACAAACTTAATTTCTGATAAACCTTTAGAGGTTGTGAAATGTTAAATTAGGGAATTTTTTATTTATGAAAGATATTATGTACGTCTATAGATGTGATAATCAGAAAAAGACCTCTTAGGATTGATTTTCTCAAAATCTTTCACTAGCGAATTGTACGTTTGAAAATCACTTAATTAAGTACTTGAAATCTGTTATCTTTGTCTTTGAATTCTATCAGTAACAATATAACGGAGTTTAATGTATGTAACTTCTTCAAAACTAGATTCCAAATTACATTACTGAGATAGTTTAATGTCAATGTTAATTGATGCATCTACAGCTTCAAAGATTAATGGCCACAATATGCCATAAATGTGGCGGTATTACATTTTAAAGAGTTGTGACATCAGAAAAGAAAAAGCTTTCTTCAACAAGCACTTACTAAGTGACATGTTTGTCTATGAAAAATTGGTTTGTATTTGTTTTAAGTGAAGCAGTAAATAGCACGGTACCAGTAAGATTAAACGCCGGGGCGGCAAATCACGAATTTGACGTTACCAACGTATTCTGCTCACCCTCCTGAACAAAAAATATATATAGTACTATGGGGTGCAAAATGACAAATAACATGATTTTAGGGGGTATATTGATAAGTGGTAAAGTTTCTAATGTTTTAATGTTCAGTTTGTGTGCTGTGTCTGGATAATCTGTTTACTTGAATATTATCTGCGGCCGGGACTGATAGCAGCCTGATAGCATACCTGTTATCTGAGTTGTCCGGGGCATAGGTCAGTTCTACACAAGATATCGTGTTCAGTAGGTCGGATTGAGTGAGTGAGTTTACAATGATGAATCAACCATCCACTAGTTCAACCAACCCTAGTGAATTGTGTGTGTCGGAGTGTTTCGTAGGGCACGTAAAGAGCTTACGTTTTAACCGAAACGAAATTATCTCTTTTTTAATAGAACAGGGCATTTTTAAAAATGAGTGTATTTGTTCGTCGTGCGGTCGAGTGGTGTTTTTAAACCGGGAGACTGTGTCGTTTCGTTGTGATAGACCACTTTTTTGTTGCTGCTGTTTAGCTATATCCGCCAACACACTAATGGTAAGTGTTCTCTGTTAATATCCATCTATATATTTGAGTTTTTAATGATTTATTTAGTTTTTAAACTTTACATAATTGCCTTTGCATTACATTTCAATTTATATTTTTGATCAGCCCCTCTAGAATTTTATATTTTACTGATAGGTACTATCTCGAGGGATGTTTTTCTTTTATTGACATCAGCGCGGGGCAGCACCGAAGGTGCTGCCGAAGCCCGCGCTGATGGCCGGAGGCACTCGTAATTAATTTTTTTCTCGAAATTAAGAAAAACATTATTAATTTTGATCAAAATTCTGCTCATTTCTGTAATTTCTCATTTACGTTTGCAAAGATGGCGGCGCAACCGATGACGTCATCACGAGGTTCAATCATTGGCCACAAAAGGTCACGTGACGCTAGACGTGGATGTAGAACATGGAGATATTACTGGAAAGTTATTTAATTTTTTATTTTCTAGAACTTCGTTATTTCTCATTTCCACCCCATCAAACCTTATACTTTTTTTTATATAGGACGATTCCAATAAGTTAAGAACGCAAAACTCGTATTTTTCCGCCCCGGCGGTTAATATGATAATTACCAATAGCACTATTTGATAAAAGGTCTAAGGCAACGAGGTTGAACAATTTCATCCACTTCGTTTCAGCATTTTATAAAATCTCATTAGGCTACATGTAGACCTGTACAGGTCTAAAGTACGGACATCTGGAAGATTAGTACATAGCCTTTTATAAGTGACACTTGAATTAAACTTACATGAATGTATAAACAAACACAAAGAAAAAAAAACCATAAGCAAAACCATCAGGCGTTTAGTCGCATAGTATGAGCTAGTTTAATAATTTACATGAACGATATAAATGTACGTACGCCGGGCTCTGATACCAGTCAGTAAGACCTTTACTACGATTTAACAGCAAACTGTGTACTATCAACTAGTGAAGTATTGATATATAGGGTGTCCATAAATTGTTATATCAACCTTCACTATTAGATTGTTCACACCAAAATAAGTCAAATAAAGAACAATATTACAAAATTAAAATATTAAATACAGAATACTAATCAGTTTTACAACTGTGTCATATAAATTTTAACATCTGTTTAAATAGTTTAAATGTGTATACTTAGTTGTTTACTATTTATTTAGAGGTCAGTGTACACTGATATATATATATTATATTATATTATATATATATATATATATATATATATATTATAATATATATATATATATATATATATATAATATTATAATATATATATATATATATATAATATTATAATATATATAAGGACAGCACTGTAAAGGAGGGCTGTAAAAACTTCATATCTGTCTGTCCGTCTATTCGAACGATATTTAAAGAACTAACCATCCAGTAGATTTGTAATTTTGCGTGGAGTTTAATTTCTATACAGAGAACATCGAGTTTTGTCGTGGTGCATATCACTCCATGGTATTTGGCTGAACGTCAGCTGATATGTTTACATTGGTCCTTTTGGGTGACCATGATGACAACGAGAAAATCACTGATGAATAATGTTGTAAGCAAACAGTGCAGTAATTAATTAAAATCAAACTGACTACAATAATGACTTAATATGTGACAAAGTAACACTTTTAGCGCAATGAAATGATCTATAGTAGGAAATTTACACTCAACCTCTGTGAAGCCCGTCACGGGAAAAACTAAGCGGCGTACTGACCGTGGAAATCACCATTTCCATTTAACTGAAAAGTAACATAAATAAAATCCTTAAAAGCAAAAATGTTTGAAGAACCTACGCCGTATTGTACATCAACAATATAAAGTAGAAACCGTAGTACATTAATGAAGAATGCTACTTTAATTAGAACAGGGATAGTGCCACTTATACAAATTTTAAAATGGCAATATTTATCAAAATTATCATCGTTTGAGAAATTATAGCGTTATAAAACTGTACTGTAATAACAGTACTCGCTTAGGCAAGTAATGTGTTATTATTTTAAACCAGGACAATTATTATCGAAAGGGTTAAAAGTAGGTAGGCGAGAAAACGCGTTTTTTTATTAAGATTTTAGTTTTCTTTCTAGGAGACCAGTTTTCTTTCCTTCTAAGGACACCTGCAATATACCCCCTAAACCAGGTTAAGGTCAAAACACTGTATAAAGGGTGTAAAAATTCGTTCACTGACTTGATAACACCCGAACGATTACATGTAAAGCAATAAACACTTGGTACATCATTACTGCACCTATAAATCTACTTTTTTAAGTAACTACCATTTTTTTTGTCCACAAAGAGCCAGAAGGA